>NW_027045257.1:300000-465451 GCF_963576615.1 Watersipora subatra
ACGAATGCTCAACGGACACCAGCAAACAATCAGACATGGCACCCCAGAAATTTAACGTTACTACCTACAAGAAGAATATGGTCAAGCAAAAGACTATCGCCTACCGGTGCACGAAGTTCACCGCACATGTCATGACACAAATTTATATTTTCAGAGACATTAAGACCAGGACAACCTCAAGCAGAACCCAGAAAGTAACCTTAGAAGAATGCACTGACATGGTAATACATAAGAAGTGCTAAGCTGGATTTTTACATAGAGGAGATGGAATGTATATTACGAATGAACCAACCAACGCCATGTATGTATGGTGCTGCCAACAGAAAACCTTCAGCGCTAAGCAATGCAGTTATGTGGCAACTTACTTATACAAGAGACACGAATCTGACAAATTTTAAAGTACAACCGGAGACGTCAGTTACTGCAATTACAACAACGGCTCTTGTGAATTAAACGACAGATCAATGCTTATGTGGGACCTGGACATAGTCGAAACATGTGAATACCCGCCATGGTTCAACGAAAAAGAATAATTTTTCGACGCACATTTTGTCTCCAATAAACAAGATTTAGCTCTGACATTTTATAACTCGAGACTGAATTCACATAAAGGCTGTAACAACTCTAATGTTTCGCTTTCGGACCAAGGCCTGATAGTGAAATTTCTCACACCATTGACGAATGTCACAATTAACGATACGATAAAGGCAAGAGTATCAGCAGTGGGTCAAAATGCTGCCTTCTTTAATACTATGCTACAGTCACTTGCCCACCAGCAAACTAAGATGACTCAAAAACTATTTTGGTCAGCTTACTTCTACGCCTGCTACAATCTAGCTGAGATTTTACAGATAGTTACCATGTTAATAGGAGAACACTCGACACTCAGCGCAAGATATTTACTGGAAAACCCAAACGTTATTGCTACAGCAGGTCCGGGTTTCCTCCAAGTTTACCCTTCTACTATACTTAACTACAGTCAATACGAAATACTGCCAATGGAAGAGAATAATTGCACAGAATTTATTCCGATGATGATCAAAATAGCCGGTACAAAAAAAATTGGATATTTTAATCCAAAAGACAATGTGATACACCCAGACACCTATACAGTCAATTGCAAGACAAAAGAGGCACATTGACGATGCTGGAAGGTAACATCTCTGAATACTTTCCGAAAGGGACGATTTCGCCAATTAAGGAAACCACCGTCTTGAGCATTCCAGACATCAACCTCTGCAGCCAGCCCCTACAAATACAAGAAACAATATTTAGCAGAGCACATATGTTAAGATGGTCAAACACAGACGATTACGGAGAACTGAATGAAATCCTATCTACCTTAGACAGACAGAAAAGAGTACTAAAGGCTATGGGAATCGTCACGAACCGCCATAACACCCTACATTACAACACCGTAGAGAGCAGAGAGAAACTATTTGGCCCTTCACTATTCAGCTTTCTATTTGGAGGACACGTAACCTCAGGTTATGAGCTCTGGACGTTCGCTTGCAACATCATTCTTACATTAATGGTTTTATCAACAGTCATCGGAGGAATCACAAAAGGATGCTTTGTGTACAGAGCAAAGAAGAGTGCAACGGTAAACGCTTTACATGTGGAGACGGCACTGGAACTAACCGACATGCCCGAACGAGAAGACAAATCTGAAAAATAGTTCGATGATGACCCATCCACACCACCGGAAGACTTAGAAATCGAATTATCATTAGAAGACTTAAGCAGTGCACCACCATCATATAAACCCTACGTACCCAAATACTCACGACCAGGAGCAACTGACGAAAAACGTGAATGATTGAGGGCATGGAATGACTACTTTTCGCAGGCATACAATATACAAACTTCGCGAAGATAACCCGAACAGGTTAATGGTGTTACCAAAGCCTCAAATAAAGATTGTAGAAGAGCCACAATAGATGTGAAGATCAATGGATTTATCTGCACATCACTCGTTGACGCAGAAGCTACGATAAGCCTTATCAATACAAGACTTGCTCGCGATGTTAATGTTAATGTGCACAGGAAGACGACTTTTCATAGGCAGTGGAAGGTAGCAGAAAACTTTGCCTGCATAGCCATCCAACTCAGTTTCTTTCATAACTCAAGGCTGGAGTACATCTTGTCTCCTATCTATGAAAATACAACAATATAGGATCAATAGGTATAAAAAGATCTTGTTCTACATAACATTCTTGACCAGCTTCCTCAGCTAAAAAGAAGAAAGTAAGACCATTAAAACACGAGTGAATATAAAAACCCACACTTCTGGTCAAGAGGGACAGCCATACCTCCTACTGGCGCTAAGCCTTCATATCTGAGAGCATTCTCTAAGGCGTCCCAATCGCCCATTGAGGAAGTGACCAGCCAGTGAACAGATCGGTCAAGCACTCCCTCGAACAGTCCGAGAAAATGACATACCTCTCTGCTCTGCTTGTACCTCATCTGCAACACACGATTCATTCAGTACATTCTACATATTCACATATCTATATATTTTCTGGTAGCATTCTATAAATATTATTTAAATGTATGTTATACATTGTTTGATGGTAACTTGAATGCACTATGGTAGTACCAAAAATATGCTATGTTAGTATCCTGGATACACAATAATAGCTAATATTAATAACAATAACAGTAACAGCTAACAACAATAGGATACACTCCGTCTTCACCTGCCAACTCCACCTGCCAATAGCGCTATCTTGGAAACCTAAAGCCCGTTTAAACTGTTAAATACGTTTAAACGCCTTCACTTCTATATCTAATTGTTTTTACACAAAATCTTTATTGACAAAATAAATATGCAATGAGCCAGGTAATGGAGCTGCTCCTACGGCAAGCAGACGAGGTCTAATAAATATGCAATGAGCCAGGCAATTGTTTGCTCCTGCAACAATAGGATGAGGTCTAATAAAAACTAGGAGCAAATAATAACCATTATGTAAAAACAGAGAAAGGTATTTTCAAGTAAACAGTGATATCTCTGCCAACCTGAACATACACGTAGTTGCGCCATCTAAAAAGAAGTGATCGGGCAAATAGCAGTTGAAGACATAGGTGAAGACATTCTTCATGCTGTTGAGATCATTGAACATACTACCTGGCTAATCGGGTGTAGCCCCTGGGACAAACCTGCAGTGTGGTAATGATTATGCTAAATGATGTTTTGAAAAAGTATTAAAATTCCTTTTTATGAATTCCATGTGCAAAGTGAATTAATTTAGCAGAAATTATAATGACTAAGTAGCATTTGCTATTATGAAATTCGCAAAAATCTTTTTTCAATTTTTTTGTCATTTGCATTCATTTGTGCTTATTTATTTGAGGCTATCAAAGTAGAATTCACATTCACACTTTATTCTGCACTTTATGATATTTGTATGCAATGCACTTGTAGATGATTGGAATGGAGAAATATATTCAGAACACCTCTTTGCAGATAATTCAACTGAAGATTCCATAGTATCTTTTTAATTTGCGTTCCCTAACTCTTTCAACAGTTTAAATTCAGTAATATATATCAAGCATATGGTTCAAAACATGTAACATTAGTATACACCTGCATGTTGTCTTTTTATATTGATATTCAACTTTTTCATAATGAAGCCATGCCATGTTTTGAACATTTTTTTTATTTTTAGCACCTAAGATTGTCATCTACAACAATGCTTGTGCATTACCCAGGTGTGCTCTCAATCGAAATCCGGGCTTCTTCAGAGAGACAAAGTTTCTGGTAGATAGATTTCACTGGCACAACCATACTGGTAAGTGGCGTATAAATATAGTCATCATAAATAGTATAACAGTATTTAGTAATATTGTTATATTACATTTTTTGCTATATTACAATATTTGCATCATTGAGAGACACATCTGTATTGCTGATCATGCTTGACAAATTCTGATTTCAGGATTCTGTGGTGGATATAATATAAATGCATACGACCATCTAAAAACTATCAACACTCAAGTTGAAGAGCAACGGAACGCAACACTTGTGAAGCTAAAATCTTCTATAAGCTATCAGCATCAAGACAAATTCTTTCTTAGCTTACAAACATTCTTATCCTTCCGTAACATAATCCATTCACTTCAACTACGAGAGGCACTTACTAACTCTGAGTTCATTATTAAGCAGCTGGTACATGTATCTTTCCTAAAATGAACTTTGAATAAGGTGATTTGCAGTTAGAATTTATTAGTATTTTAAATGGCAATCTAAAAAGCTATTACTCTACTAGATTTTATTTTTCATCTTGCATTTCATCTCAGGGTTTGGTGTTAGCCAAATGTACAAAATTTTTTTACTTAAACCATTAGTTAATGTTTTTATTTATATTTCTTTATTTCGCTAGAAATAAAGCTGGTACCCACTTGGCATTTAATTCCTTGATTAAAATCTGATTTTTTATGGATATGTCCGAATGCCACTGTAGGAAAACTCCATAAAACTGATTGGTAACCAAGGGGATAATACATATTAGACAAGTTCAAATCATGAAAGGAATCTTGTGAACCTTGTTGTTTGAGTTGCTTGTCCGCGGGCAGGCAACTCCAGCAAGGTTGTTCACACGACTTGAACTAATGTTAGACATTCATGCAGTAATTTTCTTGTGCGGAAATACAGTCTTTTGACCCATCAATTGATAATGTGTTTGCACATATGGAACAAGTTGTAGATGAGATGCTTGTGACAAAGCAGAGAATGCCGTCAGACATACAAATATGTCTGACTGCATGTTTGTATTTGGAGTTGCCTTTTCAATAGAATTGTAAATTCTGATATTGCATAGATATATGTTAAACTAACCATTACAAAACTCCGCCAGATTATTAATAAGAATATTATATCAAAATATTTTTATAACGTTAAAGTAAAAACCTGTATGTATAGGTTGTTTAGTAAAATAAAGGGAGGACAACTTCTGTAAAGAAACTATCCAGTTGCTAAGATAGCCTAATTGCAAAGTTGCAATTAGGCATCTTAGCAATGCATCTAATGCATACATGTTCGAAAGTTAGAATTGTCCTAGTTATGTAATTATTATAGCAGTCAACTGATATTGCTTAATTAACGATTAATAAGAATTCGTGATGCACCATTTTTTCACAAAATGTTTTCAACTAACAGATTACCATAAAATTTGACAACAAAGAAATTTTTTTTCAATACAGCCAATTTGAAGATTTTCAGTTCGCTTAACATCTTCAATTTTTTATTGTTAGTTCTCTGTATAACAACGGGACATCTGCGATTGGAGTGGTTTGAGTCTGATACAAAAGGGACTAGCTGTAAAACACACCGCAGATTTCCATTGTTTTCACCCTATCATTGACATGCAGGAATGCTTACGACACGTATAAAAACTGTGTGATCAGGGCAAACATTTTCAGTAGACCATATATATGGAGTTGTTTTACGGTATGAAAGACCACTGTCAATAGAACTTTAGCTGTGTGTGTGTGTCTGTTCTGGTGGACAGGTGAAAACGTTTTATGAAAAGGTATTCTAACCTGAAATACTTTAATAAGAAATCATGACCACCCCTAACTTCACGGATACTGTTAACATGACGGATTACCATAAAACTTGACATTGCAGCCTATAATCGTGAAATATCATGATCCGAACGATTTTAATAAGAAATTGTACCTCAAACATAATACAAACCATAAAGACAATAAACCTACAGATATATAAACTGAAGTAAATTCTACTCGACAAGGATAGACAACTCCCAACTCAAGAGCGAGTTCACACAACTTGATGAGTCAATAAACAGACTTGTGGGTGAGCCGATAAACAGACTCGAGAGTGAGCCAATAAACAGACTCGAGAGTGAGCCGATAAGCAGACTCGAGAGTGAGCCGATAAACAGACGCGCGGGTGAGCCGATAAACAGACTCGCGTGTGAGCCGATAAACAGACTCGATGGTGAGCCGATAAACAGACTCGATGGTGAGCCGATAAACAGACTCGATGGTGAGCCGATAAACAGACTCGATGGTGAGCCGATAAACAGACTCGATGGTGAGCCGATAAACAGACTCGAGAGCGAGCCGATAAACAGACTCGATGGTGAGCCGATAAACAGACTCGATGGTGAGCCGATAAACAGACTCGATGGTGAGCCGATAAACAGACTCGATGGTGAGCCGATAAACAGACTCGATGGTGACTTTTCTCAACTATTACACCCTAGCAAGCCAAGCGCAATAATTCTTGATGTTCGGTCAATAGCACTTATAGTGAATGCAGCTATGATACGCTGGCTAATATCACAATGCTAAAGTCAGAAACAGTGACAAGAATGTTATACCTATTTGCTTTTCAACTCAAGCAGAGCTTGTTTGTAAAGAACGCAGTATCTTTATTGGTGTTATATCTCTCAGTACCAAGCAGTAACACAACAACAATGATCAAACTGGCAGGTTATATAGCAATCCCAAGAAAAATCCACATATTGATTGGCTGCACAGTAATCAGGTCAACCAATTCCACAATAACATGTTTCGAATACAAAAACGATAACATTTGTCACTAACTAATCACGCAATATGAGTATTAATAATTTTTTTTGTGCCTGTATAGTAACATGCAAATCTTAGAACAATATGGTAATAAATGGTTAACATAAAAAAATTGCTAGTATCACACATACATACACTCTACATTGAACAAGTGTTAAGCGTGCGCCTTATAAATGACTATTCAAATTTGTCTGAATTGCGATGAACGTAATATAGATCCGTTGAGTTAGCAATTTGAAGCTGCCGGATTATAGTCTTAAAAAAGACGTCATCAACTCTTGCGCATTCTGACGTCTACTATTACGGGTACACACTGATTGACAACTCATTCGCTTTTACAAGCATGAAGTCGGGTCCAAGACCATTCGCCCATCGGTAGATCCTATCGGGGACGACAGTGGCCCTCTCGGGCTACCAGTCAAAATCGATTTTTGAGTGCCAGTAGTCTCTCACCAACCACCTCAGCCCTTTTTAGGGCTATCATTTCCGTTTTAAGGGTTTTGTTCTGCGACGACAATGGTGGAAACTCGGTGTCGTAATTGTCGTCCACTTTTTTTATTACAAAACACTAGCTAGGAAAACCAATGAAGTCTTAATATCATTCGACAAAACAGTTTTCAAGTGAACCAGAGCTCATCTATTCACCATGTGAACATAGTTTACTCTAGTTTTCCAACAGATCAAATTTGCAAGAATGTTGAGCTAATAAATTTCATATAAGTCAGTATGTCGTATGCTTATACAACTGTGTAAGTGAACATGTATAAAGTGAAGTATTTATATAAAGCAGTCCAATGAATGCTATCGAAGCAGATGGTTCTGAGGCACTTCAACTAAATAATTCAAAAAACTTTAACAAGGTAAAATAAAATGATTTGAAGTTAGCTTGTAGCCTTAATATGCATCAGAATCTTATAGAGTCAATACTGTATTCAATAGTAAAAATTGTGATTCCACATGAACACAAGGCCCTGGGTGTATTGAGCAAAAGAATTATCTCCCCTTGATTTATTTTCACTGTGAGTTGAATAAGAGGTCCCATTTATAGTTTAAGCATTAGGACCGTTTTATCTTATAGCCCGATTCTCTATCGACCTCAGATGAACATTGAGTTCCCAGAAAGTGAATCAAATGCATGTGCTAAGTAATAGAGTTGTCTCTTCTTAGACTATACTCTGGTTGCATTCAATAATAGAGTTGCCTCTCTTTATTCAATATATTGACAGCTAATGATTTCTCAGCAAAATATGAATATTCGCCGAGTTTTCATTGCAGTGATTCCACTATGAACAGGTTATCTACACATGTCTTTTGTGGGTCGATCTTTCATCGATAGTTCTTCCATGAGCATTCCTCGAGTTTCATCAATCAAAATCAGTCCACATAATCTACTGAGGTCAACCCATGGCTATATTTTATTGATCATATAATATATTGACTTTTTATCAATCAACTCATGAATCTATACCGGATGAAGATAATATTTGTTGATAGGGTTGATCTTTCTAACTGGCAATCTAATTGCATTTTCATGATCTAGCGAGGTCATCTATATTTTGGTCAATCACCCACTGTATCGACCTTTTGCTTGTCAATTTATGAATGCATACCGTACAAGATAATATTTTGTTGAAAGCATCGAGCTTTCAAATTGCAGTAATATAATTGCATTTATATAATTTAGTGATGTTATCTATTTTGTCAACATATGGATATATAACATACAAAGATAATACTTGGACAAAACTAGCTCCCTCTCGATCTATAATGATTTGAGCATTAATAATAGCCATTCATCTCATAATAAATGTTATCATTCTCGATGGCATCTCTCGAGTATCAGTAGCCTTAGAACTGGTTAATGAACAGGTGGCATGCCATCACGCCGTCACACCTTTTTCTAGCCATTCTTAAACTGCTGGAAGTCAAACAGTGACTCATTGTTAATATATCAATAGTTGATGCACTGGTTAGTGCCTCGCTCCAGTCTCTACTAGGAATATAAAACTATATTTTACCCTACAGGATGAAATTATTCGTGGAATTGAATTTCGCGAAAATGGTCTTTTCAAGCATATTCGCGGACTAAATTATTCGCGGATGAACACATTCGCAAATAAATTAATCCGTGAAAGCAGTTAGCAATAGAGTAAGACCTTCACATGCGTATACCACTTGTTTAGGTTTATATTTAGCTGAGAAATTTATGTTTGTATGAAATTTATTTTTTGCCGCATTCAGAGATTTTCATGAATGTTCATCGATGTGAAAGCCTTTAGTGAACCAACAATTTGTGGTGGTAAGTTATGAGTTTTTTCAACGTATAGAACTGCAAGAGATTTTTTCAATGATGATGCCATGCCAAATTCCGAATAACTTGCGACAAGGTTGAAAAATTTGGCAAAGACGTGTGATGCATTAGCAATGGGCTTACATGTATTTCAAAGCCTCAGCCGCGATTTGAAAAAATTTGGAACTTGGCTATGTTTACTAACTCTGTCTAGCAGCTAGTTTTCAATTTGAGGTGCAGTCATACTTCGACATACGCGCTTAATGCGTTCCGAGACTGAGCTCGTATGTCAATTTACTCGCATGTTGGTGCAATCTATTTACATATAGAACAATTAAATATGTAATAATTGGTTTCTATACTTTAAAAATGCAAATAAAATTATCAAAACAAGATATTGTAACAAAAAAAACATGTTGGTTATTGTCCTAACTTACCACACGCTTTCAAAAAGTAACAAATAAAAAAACAAGGCAAGAGGAAATGTGATTAATTAAAATGTAAAATTAAATACATACAGTAGCAGCTAACGCTAGCATTTGCCAGAGAGGGCGATATACGTGTTATTCTTTGTTACAACAGTTGACTTTGATAAATTTGGGTTTTATCAAAGCCTTCAAAGACAAACTTAAAAGCAAACCTAAAAGCAAACTTTCATTTTTCGTAATTGAAATTTCTTCGGCGTTTATAGTTTGAGGTTTCTCGCTAGTTAGCTAGTTTTTCCTTTGTTTCACTTTCACGACTAGCCGGCCGTTTTAAGATAAACCTATCTAAAGACATTTGCCTTTGTTGCCCTTTTAACGTGCTGCGATTAGAACGAACACTGGTGTCGTCACAAAGGGTTAATGCACGACCACTAGCCAATTTGTCCGAAAGTCTATTTTTATAGATAGCACCGACCTTTTTACATAGGCCTTTTTGCTTTTATCGAAACATCGTTTCAGTTACGCTGTCTCCGACCAATTGTTTATCCAATGCCTGAGCGGTCTTTCCGTCAGCGTTCGTGAAGATCGCTGCGTCGTTTAGAAACTATGATTAGTCCTTTTGCAAACTAAATGCCCTGAATATAACCCTTCGGTTTGATAATTGTATATCTTACTCCCGGCCAATGCATCAAGACTTACATCTATTCGCGGCAATGGATGACAGTCTTGTTCTGTGACGGAATTCGATTGGTGGAATTCAATACAAAACCGCCAGTTTCCATCTTTAGGAAACTCTTTGTGGGCAGGCAACTCCAGCAAGGTTCACATGATTTGAACTAATGTTAGACATCCATGCAGTAATTTTCTTGTGCGGAAGTACAGTCTTTTGACCCATCAATTGATAATGTGTTTGCACATATGGATCAAGTTGTAGATGAGATGCTTGTGACAAGACAGAGAATGCAGTCAGACATACAAATATGTCTGACTGCATGTTTGTATTTAGAGTTGCCTTTTCAATAGAATTGTAATTTCTGATACTGCATAGATATATGTTAAACTAACCATTACAAAACTCAGCCAGATTAATATTAAGATTATGATATCAAAATATTTTTATAAGGTCAAAGCAAAAACCTGTATGTATAGGTTGTTTATTAAAATAAAGGGAGGAAAACTTCTGTAAAGAAACTATCCAAATGCTGAGATAGCCTAATTGCAAAGTTTTTCATCAATTTTTTGTCCGACAATAGCAATACTGCTTGTTAATAAATAATATCACTTGCGTGATGATTATTATGATATACTTTTTTAAAGCATTGAATTTGGTGATGAAATAAAGTAAAAGTAGCAAGATGTATATATAATGCATACATGTTCGAAAGTTAGAATTGTCCTAGTTATGTAATTATTATAGCAGTCAACTGATATTGCTTAATTAACGATCAATTAGAATTTGTGATGTACCATTTTTTCATAAAATGTTTTCAACTAGCAGATTACCATAAAATTTGACAACAAAGAAATTTTTTTTCAATACAGCCAATTTGAAGATTTTCAGTTTTCAACCAGATGTGAAGCAATTAAACAGTTTCTTTTTCAGTGAATAATAAAGTGAGGATACTCAATGAATAATATGCAACATGCGCATTCTATGCTATCATAAGTGTAGTGTCCTTTTTTCTGTCTGAAGCCACAATGAAAAGTTTGGAAAAATATTACAATGCATAGGATTCGAATTTGCAACCTTCAATCCACTACACCCAAATAGAATAGATACCATAGAACCTTACAATATATCAGATACCATTGAACCTGATAATATATCAGATATCATAAAACTTTACCATCGGTCAGGTACCATAAAACTTTAAAATAGAGAAAATACATATCTTTCTATCAATGCTAGCCACTTATTAAAATTTACACGCAAAATAAAAATTACTTTTAGTCAGGAAAAATGGAACAACTCTAGGAACGTACCTCAAGCTGAATCATTATTTCGCAATTCATGAATTTATACTCTTGCTGATCGGAACTGCCTGCAAAATTGTCACAATCTATCGGGTGGCGATAACTGTAGATGGTGCGGGTATAGAACTTGGCATGAAAGTTTAGGTATAACTGACATTCCTCCTCGGTGAGCACTAAAGAAAACAGGGAAATGTGACAGTTCCATAGTGCAACAGTGTATAGCGGCTCATCAGTTTACCACCTCAAAAAAATATAACAGATCTCTTGTGTTACTAACTACTAGTAAAAGAGGTTTTGTCACAGCAGTAAATAATATCAACTTGAACTGTATTTTTGTGCTACGCTAGGTAATTCTATGTGTAAACATAGAGTTACCTAGCGTAGCACAAAAAATGTATTAAAGTATAAATACCGCCGTCACTGTCTTTACCAATAAGATTTTACCATCATAGTTTTATTACTCTACTTCAACCTTCCAAATCTAATGGTTAGTTATCGATACAACATTTGCTGTACTCTAACTGTATGTAGGGCAAACCTGACATTAGCTCATTTACCATAGAACTTTGCAATTGATCAGGTACCATAGCACCTTACAATAGAGAAAATACATAGCTTTCTATCAATGTTAGTCACTTTTATATGTTTACACGCAAAATAAAAATCACCTTTAGTCAGGAAAAATGGAAAAACTTTAGAAACGTACCTCAAGCCTAATCATTATTTCGCAATTCATGAATTTACACTCTTGCTGATCAGAACTGCCTTCAAAATTGTCACAACCTATCGTGTGGCGATAACTGTAGATGGTGCAGGTATAGAACTTGGCATGAAAGTTTAGGTATAACTGACATTCCTCCACGGCGAGCACTAAAGAAAACAGGGAAATGTGACAGTTCCATAGTGCAACAGTGTATAGCAGCTCATCAGTTTACCACCTGAAAAAAAATATAACAGATCTCTTGTGTTACTAACTACTAGTATTAGATGTTTTGTCACAGCAGTAAGTAATAGCCTATCAACTTGAGCTGTATTTTTGTGCTACGCTAGCAAACTCTATGTGTAAACATAGAGTTACCTAGCGTAGCACAAAAAATGTATTAAAGTACAAATACAGCCGTCACTGTCTTTACCAATAAGATTTTACCATCATAGTTTTATTACTCTACTTCAACCTTCCAAATCTAATGGTTAGTTATCGATACACCATTTGCTGTACTCTAACTGAGTGAAGGGCGAACCTGAAAATAGCTCAGTTACTATAGGACTTTGCAAATGATCAGGTACCATAGAGCCTTACAATTGATCAAGTACCAAAAACCTTACGATACATCAGGTACTACAGAGCCTTACAATATATCAGGTACCATAAAGCTTCATAATAGATAAGATACCATAGAACCTAACAATATATCAGGTACAATAGATGATTGTTCAACTTATAGAATAAAGAAGTAACTTGTACTGGTAAATATCAGCATTACATACAATAGCTTAACACTTTCACTATATCTGAACCATTAATATTTAATTTAGCACTTACAAGTTAAGTAAAGTGCACAAACTAAACATAGTCAAAATAGAATAATATGACAAGTAAATCCGACACTGATGTTTATTTAAAAACAACTGTTTAAAACTATCTTGTGATGTCAATTCTGCATTGTCAGGTTGGCTGGTACCTTTGCAGTAGAGAACAGCGAGCTGACTTGTTGGATTTATCAGATCTTTTGGGAAGTTGAGATTTACCAGTAGGTGTTACTGGTATGCAAGCGTGTGACCTCATTAAGGTTGATAACAGCTTGTCCTCGCTGTCAAAGGCATGCAGAAGCATAAGGTTCCAAATGTCCTCTGCTACTCTGAATTAAAGAAAAAATAACCATGTCATAAAAACCAATCATATGTTAACTAGTTTCAAAAGAATTCTCAACTTTAACCAGATGTGAAGCAATTGAACAGTTTCTTTTTCAGTGAATAATTTAGTGAGCATACTCAATGAATAATATGCAACATATGCATTCTATGCTATCATATGAGTCGTGTCCTTTTGTGTGTCTGAAACCACACTTACAGGTTTAGAAAAACATTACATTGCGTAGGATTCGAATTTGCAACCTTAAATCCACTACACCCAAATAGAATAGATACCATAGAACCTTACAATATATCAGATACCATTGAACCTGATAATATATCAGATATCATAAAATTTTACAATCGGTCAGGTACCATAAAACTTTAAAATAGAGAAAATACATATCTTTCTATCAATGCTAGCCACTTATTAAAATTTACACACAAAATAAAAATTACTTTTAGTCAGGAAAAATGGAACAACTCTAGGAACGTACCTCAAGCTGAATCATTATTTCGCAATTCATGAATTTATACTCTTGCTGATCGGAACTGCCTGCAAAATTGTCACAATCTATCGGGTGGCGATAACTGTAGATGGTGCAGGTATAGAACTTGGCATGAAAGTTTAGGTATAACTGACATTCCTCCTCGGCGAGCACTAAAGAAAACAGGGAAATGTGACAGTTCCATAGTGCAACAGTGTATAGCGGCTCATCAGTTTACCACCTCAAAAAAATATAACAGATCTCTTGTGTTACTAACTACTAGTAAAAGAGGTTTTGTCACAGCAGTAAATAATATCAACTTGAACTGTATTTTTGTGCTACGCTAGGTAATTCTATGTGTAAACATAGAGTTACCTAGCGTAGCACAAAAAATGTATTAAAGTATAAATACCGCCGTCACTGTCTTTACCAATAAGATTTTACTATCATAGTTTTATTACTCTACTTCAACCTTCCGAATCTAATGGTTAGTTATCGATACAACATTTGCTGTACTCTAACTGTATGTAGGGCAAACCTGACATTAGCTCATTTACCATAGAACTTTGCAATTGATCAGGTACCATAGCACTTTACAATAGAAAAAATACATAGCTTTCTATCAATGCTAGTCACTTTTATATGTTTACACGGAAAATAAAAATCACCTTTAGTCAGGAAAAATGGAAAAACTTTAGAAACGTACCTCAAGCCTAATCATTATTTTGCAATTCATGAATTTACACTCTTGCTGATCAGAACTGCCTTCAAAATTGTCACAACCTATCGTGTGGCGATAACTGTAGATGGTGCAGGTATAGAACTTGGCATGAAAGTTTAGGTATAACTGACATTCCTCCACGGCGAGCACTAAAGAAAACAGGGAAATGTGACAGTTCCATAGTGCAACAGTGTATAGCAGCTCATCAGTTTACCACCTGAAAAAAATATAACAGATCTCTTGTGTTACTAACTACTAGTATTAGATGTTTTGTCACAGCAGTAAGTAATAGCCTATCAACTTGAGCTGTATTTTTGTGCTTCGCTAGCAAACTCTATGTGTAAACATAGAGTTACCTAGCGTAGCACAAAAAATGTATTAAAGTACAAATACAGCCGTCACTGTCTTTACCAATAAGATTTTACCATCATAGTTTTATTACTCTACTTCAACCTTCTAAATATAATGGTTAGTTATCGATACACCATTTGCTGTACTCTAACTGAGTGAAGGGCGAACCTGAAAATAGCTCAGTTACTATAGGACTTTGCAAATGATCAGGTACCATAGAACCTTACAATCGAGAAAATACATAGCTTTCTATCAATGCTAGTGACTTTTTAATGTTTACACGCAAAATTAAAATTACCTTTAGTCAGGAAGAATGGAACAACTCTAGGAACGTACCTCAAACTGAATCATTATTTCGCAACTCATGAATTTATACTTTTGCTGATCGGAACTGCCTGCAAAATTGTCACAATTTATTGGTTGGCGACAACTGCAGATGGTGCAGGTATAGAACTTGGCATGAAAGTTTAGGTATAACTGACATTCCTCCTCGGCTAGCACTAAAGAAAACAGGGAAATGTGACAGTTCCATAGTGCAACAGTGTATAGCAGCTCATCAGTTTACCACCTGAAAAAAAATATAACAGATCTCTTGTGTTACTAACTACTAGTAAAAGAGGTTTTGTCACAGCAGAAAATAATATCAACTTGAACTGTATTTTTGTGCTACGCTAGGTAATTCTATGTGTAAACATAGAGTTACCTAGCGTAGCACAAAAAATGTATTAAAGTATAAATACCGCCGTAACTGTCTTCACCAAATAAGATTTTTACCATCATAGTTTTATTACTCTACTTCAACCTTCCAAATCTAATGGTTAGTTATCGATACAACCTTTGCTGTACTCTAACTGTATGAAGGGCGAACCTGACAATAGCTCAGTTACCATAGAATTTCGCAATTGATCAGGTACCAAAGAGCCTTACAATTGATCAAGTACCAAAAACCTTACAATACATCAGGTACTACAGAGCCTTACAATATATCAGGTACCAAAAAGCTTAATAATAGATAAGATACCATAGAACCTAACAATATATCAGGTACAGTAGATGATTGTTCAACTTATAGAATAAAGAAGTAACTTGTACTGGTAAATATCAGCATTACATACAATAGCTTAACACTTTCACTATATCTGAACCATTAATATTTAATTTAGCACTTACAAGTTAGGTAAAGTGCACAAACTAAACATAGTCAAAATAGAATAATATGACAAGTAAATTCGACACTGATGTTTATTTAAAAACAACTGTTTAAAACTATCTTGTGATGTCAATTCTGCATTGTCAGGTTGGCTGGTACCTTTGCAGTAGAGAACAGCGAGCTGACTTGTTGGATTTATCAGATCTTTTGGGAAGTTGAGATTTACCAGTAGGTGTTACTGGTATGCAAGCGTGTGACCTCATTAAGGTTGATAACAGCTTGTCCTCGCTGTCAAAGGCATGCAGAAGCATAAGGTTCCAAATGTCGTCTGCTACTCTGAATTAAAGAAAAAATAACCATGTCATAAAAACCAATCATATGTTAACTAGTTTCAAAAGAATTCTCAACTTTAACCAGATGTGAAGCAATTGAACAGTTTCTTTTTCAGTGAATAATTTAGTGAGCATACTCAATGAATAATATGCAACATGTGCATTCTATGCTATCATAAGAGTCGTGTCCTTTTGTCTGTCTGAAACCACAATTACAGGTTTAGAAAAACATTACATTGCGTAGGATTCGAATTTGCAACCTTAAATCCGCTACACCGAAACAGATTAGCTACCATAGAACCTTACAATATATCAGATACCATTGAACCTTATAATATATCAGATATCATAAAACTTTACAATTGATCAGGTACCATAGAACCTTACAATCGAGAAAATAGTACCACAGAGCCTTACAATATATCAGATACCATAAAGCTTCATAATAGATAAGATACCATAGAACCTAACAATATATCAGGTACAATAGATGATTGTTCAACTTACAGAATAAAGAAGTAACTTGTATTGGTAAATATCAGCATTACTTACAAGAGCTTAACACATTCACTATATCTGAACCAATAATATTTGAATTAGCACCTACAAGTTAAGTAAAAGTGCACAAACTAAACATAGTCAAAATAGAATAATATGGAAAGCAAATTCAACAGTCTTGTGTATTTGAAAACAACTGTTTTAAAACTGTCTTGTGGTGTCAATTCTGCATTGTCAGGTTGGCTGGTACCTTTACAGTAGAGAACAGCGAGCTGACTTGTTGGATTTATCAGATCTTGTGGGAAGTTGAGCTTTTTACCAGTAGGTGTTACTGGTACGACAGTAAGCGGGTGTATGGTAACTGGTATGGTAAGCGTGTGACATCATTAAGGTTGATAACAGCTTGTCCTCGCTGTCAGAGGCATGCAGAAGCATAAGGTTCCGGATGTCCTCTGCTACTCTGAATTAAAGAAAAAATAACCATGTCATAAAAACCAATCATATGTCAACTAGTTTCAAAAGTATTCTCAACTTCAACCAGATGTGAAGCAATTAAACAGTTTCTTTTTCAGTGAATAATAAAGTGAGCATACTCAATGAATAATATGCAACATGCGCATTCTATGCTATCATAAGTGTAGTGTCCTTTTTTCTGTCTGAAGCCACAATTAAAAGTTGGGAAAAATATTACAATGCGTAGGATTCGAATTTGCAACCTTCAATCCACTACACCCAAATAGAATAGATACCATAGAACTTTACAATATATCAGATACCATTGAACCTGATAATATATAAGATATCATAAAACTTTACAATCAGTCAGGTACCATAAAATTTTAAAATAGAGAAAATACATATCTTTCTATCAATGCTAGCCACTTATTAAAATTTACACGCAAAATAAAAATTACTTTTAGTCAGGAAAAATGGAACAACTCTAGGAACGTACCTCAAGCTGAATCATTATTTCGCAATTCATGAATTTATACTCTTGCTGATCGGAACTGCCTGCAAAATTGTCACAATCTATCGGGTGGCGATAACTGTAGATGGTGCAGGTATAGAACTTGGCATGAAAGTTTAGGTATAACTGACATTCCTCCTCGGCGAGCACTAAAGAAAACAGGGAAATGTGACAGTTCCATAGTGCAACAGTGTATAGCGGCTCATCAGTTTACCACCTGAAAAAAATATAACAGATCTCTTGTGTTACGAACTACTAGTAAAAGAGGTTTTGTCACAGCAGTAAATAATATCAACTTGAACTGTATTTTTGTGCTACGCTAGGTAATTCTACGTGTAAACATAGAGTTACCTAGCGTAGCACAAAAAATGTATTAAAGTATAAATACCGCCGTCACTGTCTTTACCAATAAGATTTTACCATCACAGTTTTATTACTCTACTTCAACCTTCTAAATATAATGGTTAGTTATCGATACACCATTTGCTGTACTCTAACTGAGTGAAGGGCGAACCTGAAAATAGCTCAGTTACTATAGGACTTTGCAAATGATCAGGTACCATAGAGCCTTACAATTGATCAAGTACCAAAAACCTTACGATACATCAGGTACTACAGAGCCTTACAATATATCAGGTACCATAAAGCTTCATAATAGATAAGATACCATAGAACCTAACAATATATCAGGTACAATAGATGATTGTTTGACTTATAGAATAAAGAAGTAACTTGTACTGGTAAATATCAGCATTACTTACAAGAGCTTAACACTTTCACTATATCTGAACCAATAATATTTGAATTAGCACCTACAAGTTAAGTAAAAGTGCACAAACTAAACATAGTCAAAATAGAATAATATGACAAGCAAATTCAACACTCATGTTTATTTGAAAAAAACTGTTTTAAAACTATCTTGTGATGTCAATTCTACATTGTCAGGTTGACTGGTACCTTTGCAGTAGAGAACAGCGAGATGACTTTTTGGATTTATCAGATCTTGTGGGAAGTTGAGCTTTTTACCAGTAGGTGTTACTGGTATGCAAGCGTGTGACCTCATTAAGGTTGATAACAGCTTGTCCTCGCTGTCAATGGCATGCAGAAGTATAAGGTTCCGGATGTCCTCTGCTACTCTGAATTAAAGAAAAAATAACCATGTCATAAAAACCAATCATATGTCAACTAGTTTCAAAAGTATTCTCAACTTTAACCAGATGTGAAGCAATTAAACAGTTTCTTTTCAGTGAATAATTAAGTGAGCATACTCAATGAATAATATGCAACATGTGCAATCTATGCTATCATAAAAGTCGTGTCTTTTTGTCTGTCTGAAACCACAACTAAAGGTTTGGAAAAATATTACATTGCGTACGATTCGAATTTGCAACCTTCAATCCACTACACCCAAATAGATTAAATACCATAGAACATTACAATATATCAGATACCATTGAACCTTATAATATATCAGATATCGTAAAACTTTACAATTGATCAGGTACCATAGAACCTTACAATCGAGAAAATACATAACTTTCTATCAATGCTAGTCACTTTTTAATGTTTACACACAAAATTAAAATTACCTTTAGTCAGGAAGAATGGAACAACTCTAGGAACGTACCTCAAGCTGAATCATTATTTCGCAACTCATGAATTTATACTTTTGCTGATCGGAACTGCCTGCAAAATTGTCACAATTTATCGGTTGGCGACAACTGCAGATGGTGCAGGTATAGAACTTGGCATGAAAGTTTAGGTATAACTGACATTCCTCATCGGCGAGCACTAAAGAAAACAGGGAAATGTGACAGTTCCATAGTGCAACAGTGTATAGCAGCTCATCAGTTTACCACCTGAAAAAAAATATAACAGATCTCTTGTGTTACTAACTACTAGTATTAAATGTATTGTCACAGCAGTAAGTGATATCCACTTGAACTGCATTTTTGTGCTACGCTAGGTAATTCTATGTGTAAACATAGAGTTACCTAGCGTAGCACAAAAAATGTATTAAAGTATAAATACCGCCGTCACTGTCTTTACCAATAAGATTTTACCATCATAGTTTTATTATTCTACTTCAACCTTCCAAATCTAATGGTTAGTTATCGATACAACATTTGCTGTACTCTAACTGTATGTAGGGCAAACCTGACATTAGCTCATCTATCATAGAACTTTGCGATTGATCAGGTACCATAGCACCTTACAATAGAGAAAATACATAGCTTTCTATCAATGCTAGTCATTTTTATATGTTTACACGCAAAATAAAAATCACCTTTAGTCAGGAAAAATGGAAAAAACTTTAGAAACGTACCTCAAGCCTAATCATTATTTCGCAATTCATGAATTTACACTCTTGCTGATCAGAACTGCCTTCAAAATTGTCACAACCTATCGTGTGGCGATAACTGTAGATGGTGCAGGTATAGAACTTGGCATGAAAGTTTAGGTATAACTGACATTCCTCCTCGGCGAGCACTAAAGAAAACAGGGAAATGTGACAGTTCCATAGTGCAACAGTGTATAGCAGCTCATCAGTTTACCACCTAAAAAAAAATATAACAGATCGCTTGTGTTAATAACTACTAGTAATAGATGTTTTGTCACAGCAGTAAGTGATATCAACTTGAACTGTATTTTTGTGCTAGGCTAGGTAACTCTATGAGTAAACATAGAGTTACCTAGCGTAGCACAAAAAATGTATTAAAGTATAAATACAGCCGTCACTGTCTTCACCAATAAGATTTTTACCATCATAGTTTTATTACTCTACTTCAACCTTCCAAATCTAATGGTTAGTTATCGATATAACCTTTGCTGTACTCTAACTGTATGAAGGGCGAACCTGACAATAGCTCAGTTACCATAGAATTTCGCAATTGATCAGGTACCATTGAGCCTTACAATTGATCAAGTACCAAAAACCTTACAATACATCAGGTACTACAGAGCCTTACAATATATCAGGTACCAAAAAGCTTTATAATAGATAAGATACCATAGAACCTAACAATATATCAGGTACAGTAGATGATTGTTCAACTTATAGAATAAAGAAGTAACTTGTACTGGTAAATATCAGCATTACATACAATACCTTAACACTTTCACTATATCTGAACCATTAATATTTAATTTAGCACTTACAAGTTAAGTAAAGTGCACAAACTAAACATAGTCAAAATAGAATAATATGACAAGTAAATTCGACACTGATGTTTATTTAAAAACAACTGTTTAAAACTATCTTGTGATGTCAATTCTGCATTGTCAGGCTGGCTGGTACCTTTGCAGTAGAGAACAGCGAGCTGACTTGTTGGATTTATCAGATCTTTTGGGAAGTTGAGATTTACCAGTAGGTGTTACTGGTATGCAAGCGTGTGACCTCATTAAGGTTGATAACAGCTTGTCCTCGCTGTCAAAGGCATGCAGAAGCATAAGGTTCCAAATGTCCTCTGCTACTCTGAATTAAAGAAAAAATAACCATGTCATAAAAACCAATCATATGTTAACTAGTTTCAAAAGAATTCTCAACTTTAACCAGATGTGAAGCAATTGAACAGTTTCTTTTTCAGTGAATAATTTAGTGAGCATACTCAATGAATAATATGCAACATGTGCATTCTATGCTATCATAAGAGTCGTGTCCTTTTGTCTGTCTGAAACCACAATTACAGGTTTAGAAAAACATTACATTGCGTAGGATTCGAATTTGCAACCTTAAATCCGCTACACCAAAACAGATTAGCTACCATAGAACCTTACAATATATCAGATACCATTGAACCTTATAATATATCAGATATCATAAAACTTTACAATTGATCAGGTACCATAGAACCTTACAATCGAGAAAATAGTATCACAGAGCCTTACAATATATCAGATACCATAAAGCTTCATAATAGATAAGATACCATAGAACCTAACAATATATCAGGTACAATAGATGATTGTTCAACTTATAGAATAAAGAAGTAACTTGTACTGGTAAATATCAGCATTACTTACAAGAGCTTAACACTTTCACTATATCTGAACCAATAATATTTGAATTAGCACCTACAAGTTAAGTAAAAGTGCACAAACTAAACATAGTCAAAATAGAATAATATGGAAAGCAAATTCAACAGTCTTGTGTATTTGAAAACAACTGTTTTAAAACTGTCTTGTGGTGTCAATTCTGCATCGTCAGGTTGGCTGGTACCTTTGCAGTAGAGAACAGCGAGCTGACTTGTTGGATTTATCAGATCTTGTGGGAAGTTGAGCTTTTTACTAGTAGGTGTTACTGGTATGACAGTAAGCGGGTGTATGGTAACTGGCATGGTAAGCGTGTGACCTCATTAAGGTTGATAACAGCTTGTCCTCGCTGTCAAAGGCATGCAGAAGCATAAGGTTCCGGATGTCCTCTGCTACTCTGAATTAAAGAAAAAATAACCATGTCATAAAAACCAATCATATGTCGACTAGTTTCAAAAGTAATCTCAACTTTAACCAGATGTGAAGCAATTAAACAGTTTCTTTTTCAGTGAATAATAAAGTGAGCATACTCAATGAATAATATGCAACATGTGCAATCTATGCTATCACAAGATTCGTGTCTTTTTGTCTGTCTGAAACCACGATTAAATGTTTGGAAAAATATTACATTGCTTAGTATTTGAATTTGCACCCTTCAATCCACTACACCCAAATAGATTAGATACCATAGAACCTTACAATATATCAGATACCATTGAACCTTATAATATATTAGATATCATAAAACTTTACAATTGATCAGGTACCATAGAACCTTACAATCGAGAAAATACATAGCTTTCTATCAATGCTAGTGACTTTTTAATGTTTACACGCAAAATTAAAATTACCTTTAGTCAGGAAGAATGGAACAACTCTAGGAACGTACCTCAAGCTGAATCATTATTTCGCAATTCATGAATTTATACTCTTGCTGATCGGAACTGCCTGCAAAATTGTCACAATCTATCGGTTGGCGACAACTGCAGATGGTGCAGGTATAGAACTTGGCATGAAAGTTTAGGTATAAATGACATTCCTCCTCGGCGAGCACTAAAGAAAACAGGGAAATGTGACAGTTCCATAGTGCAACAGTGTATAGCGGCTCATCAGTTTACCACCTGAAAAAAATATAACAGATCTCTTGTGTTACTAACTACTAGTAATAGATGTTTTGTCACAGCAGTAAGTAATATCAACTTGAACTGTTTTTTTGTGCTACGCTAGGTAACTCTCAGCGTAAACATAGAGTTACCTAGCGTAGCACAAAAAATGTATTAAAGTATAAATACAGCCGTCACTGTCTTTACCAATAAGATTTTACCATCATAGTTTTATTACTCTACTTCAACCTTCTAAATCTAATGGTTAGTTATCGATACAACCTTTGCTGTACTCTAACTGTATGAAGGGCGAACCTGACAATAGCTCAGTTACCATAGAACTTTGCAAATGATCAGATACCATAGAGCCTTACAATTGATCAAGTACCAAAAACCTTACAATACATCAAGTACTTCAAAGCCTTACAATACATCAGGTACCATAAAGCTTTATAATAGATCAGATACCATAGAACCTAACAATATATCAGGTACAATAGATGATTGTTCAACTTATAGAATAAAGAAGTAACTTGTACTGGTAAATATCAGCATTACTTACAAGAGCTTAACACTTTCACTATACCTGAACCATTAATATTTAATTTAGCACCTACAAGTTAAGTAAAAGTGCACAAACTAAACATAGAGAAAATAGAATAATATGACAAGCAAATTCAACACTCATGTTTATTTGAAAATATCTGTTTTAAAACTATCTTGTGATGTCAATTCTACATTGTCAGGTTGACTGGTACCTTTGCAGTAGAGAACAGCGAGCTGACTTGTTAGATTTATCAGATCTTGTGGGAAGTTGAGCTTTTTACCAGTAGGTGTTACTGGTATGCAAGTGTGTGACCTCATTAAGGTTGATAACAGCTTGTCTTCGCTGTCAAAAGGATGCAGAAGCATAAGGTTCCGGATGTCCTCTGCTACGCTGAATTAAAGAAAAAATAACCATGTCATAAAAATCAATCATATGTCAACTAGTTTCAAAATTATTCTCAACTTTAACCAGATGTGAAGCAATTAAACAGTTTCTTTTCAGTGAATAATTAAGTGAGCATACTCAATGAATAATATGCAACATGTGCAATCTATGCTATCATAAGAGTCGTGTCTTTTTGTCTGTCTGAAACCACAACTCAAGGTTTGGAAAAATATTACATTGCGTAGGATTCGAATTTGCAACCTTCAATCCACTACACCCAAATAGATTAAATACCATAGAACATTACAATATATCAGATACCATTGAACCTTATAATATATCAGATATCATAAAACTTTACAATTGATCAGGTACCATAGAACCTTACAATCGAGAAAATACATAACTTTCTATCAATGCTAGTCACTTTTTAATGTTTACACACAAAATTAAAATTACCTTTAGTCAGGAAGAATGGAACAACTCTAGGAACGTACCTCAAGCTGAATCATTATTTCGCAACTCATGATTTTATAGTTTTGCTGATCGGAACTGCCTGCAAAATTGTCACAATTTATCGGTTGGCGACAACTGCAGATGGTGCAGGTATAGAACTTGGCATGAAAGTTTAGGTATAACTGACATTCCTCCTCGGCGAGCACTAAAGAAAACAGGGAAATGTGACAGTTCCATAGTGCAACAGTGTATAGCAGCTCATCAGTTTACCACCTGAAAAAAAATATAACAGATCTCTTGTGTTACTAACTACTAGTATTAAATGTATTGTCACAGCAGTAAGTGATATCAACTTGAACTGTATTTTTGTGCTACGCTGGGTAACTCTATGTGTAAACATAGAGTTACCTAGCGTAGCACAAAAAATGTATTAAAGTATAATTACAGCCGTCACTGTCTTCACCAATAAGATTTTTACCATCATAGTTTTATTACTCTACTTCAACCTTCTAAATATAATGGTTAGTTATCGATACAACCTTTGCTGTACTCTAACTGTATAAAGGGCGAACCTGACAATAGCTCAGTTACCATAGAATTTCGCAATTGATCAGGTACCATAGAGCCTTACAATTGATCAAGTACCAAAAACCTTACAATACATCAGGTACTACAGAGCCTTACAATATATCAGATACCATAAAGCTTCATAATAGATAAGATACCATAGAACCTAACAATATATCAGGTACAATAGATGATTGCTCAACTTATAGAATAAAGAAGTAATTTGTACTGGTAAATATCAGCATTACTTACAAGAGCTTAACACTTTCAGTATATCTGAACCAATAATATTTGAATTAGCACCTACCAGTTAAGTAAAAGTGCACAAACTAAACATAGTCAAAATAGATTAATATGGAAAGCAAATTCAACAGTCTTGTGTATTTGAAAACAACTGTTTTAAAACTGTCTTGTGGTGTCAATTCTGCATTGTCAGGTTGGCTGGTACCTTTGCAGTAGAGAACAGCGAGCTGACTTGTTGGATTTATCAGATCTTGTGGGAAGTTGAGCTTTTTACCAGTAGGTGTTACTGGTATGACAGTAAGCGGGTGTAAGGTAACTGGTATGGTAAGCGTGTGACCTCATTAAGGTTGATAACAGCTTCTCCTCGCTGTCAAAGGCATGCAGAAGCATAATGTTCCGGATGTCCTCTGCTACTCTGAATTAAAGAAAAAATAACCATGTCATAAAAACCAATCATATGTCAACTAGTTTCAAAAGTATTCTCAACTTCAACCAGATGTGAAGCAATTAAACAGTTTCTTTTTCAGTGAATAATAAAGTGAGCATACTCAATGAATAATATGCAACATGCGCATTCTATGCTATCTTAAGTGTAGTGTCCTTTTTTCTGTCTGAAGCCACAATTAAAAGTTGGGAAAAATATTACAATGCGTAGGATTCGAATTTGCAACCTTCAATCCACTACACCCAAATAGAATAGATACCATAGAACCTTACAATATATCAGATACCATTGAACCTGATAATATATCAGATATCATAAAACTTTACAATCGGTCAGGTACCATAAAATTTTAAAATAGAGAAAATACATATCTTTCTATCAATGCTAGCCACTTATTAAAATTTACACGCAAAATAAAAATTACTTTTAGTCAGGAAAAATGGAACAACTCTAGGAACGTACCTCAAGCTGAATCATTATTTCGCAATTCATGAATTTATACTCTTGCTGATCGGAACTGCCTGCAAAATTGTCACAATCTATCAGGTGGCGATAACTGTAGATGGTGCAGGTATAGAAGTTGGCATGAAAGTTTAGGTATAACTGACATTCCTCCTCGGCGAGCACTAAAGAAAACAGGGAAATGTGACAGTTCCATAGTGCAACAGTGTATAGCGGCTCATCAGTTTACCACCTCAAAAAAGTATAACAGATCTCTTGTGTTACTAACTACTAGTAAAAGAGGTTTTGTCACAGCAGTAAATAATACCAACTTGAACTGTATTTTTGTGCTACGCTAGGTAATTCTATGTGTAAACATAGAGTTACCTAGCGTAGCACAAAAAAAGTATTAAAGTATAAATACCGCCGTCACTGTCTTTACCAATAAGATTTTACCATCATAGTTTTACTACTCTACTTCAACCTTCCAAATCTAATAGTTAGTTATCGATACAACATTTGCTGTACTCTAACTGTATGTAGGGCAAACCTGACATTAGCTCATTTACCATAGAACTTTGCAATTGATCAGGTACCATAGCACCTTACAATAGAGAAAATACATAGCTTTCTATCAATGCTAGTCACTTTTATATGTTTACACGCAAAATAAAAATCACCATTAGTAAGGAAAAATGGAAAAACTTTAGAAACGTACCTCAAGCCTAATCATTATTTCACAATTCATGAATTTACACTCTTGCTGATCAGAACTGCCTTCAAAATTGTCACAACCTATCGTGTGGCGATAACTGTAGATGGTGCAGGTATAGAACTTGGCATGAAAGTTTAGGTATAACTGACATTCCTCCACGGCGAGCACTAAAGAAAACAGGGAAATGTGACAGTTCCATAGTGCAACAGTGTATAGCAGCTCATCAGTTTACCACCTGAAAAAAAATATAACAGATCTCTTGTGTTACTAACTACTAGTATTAGATGTTTTGTCACAGCAGTAAGTAATAGCCTATCAACTTGAGCTGTATTTTTGTGCTACGCTAGCAAACTCTATGTGTAAACATAGAGTTACTTAGCGTAGCACAAAAATGTATTAAAGTACAAATACAGCCGTCACTGTCTTCACCAATAAGATTTTACCATCATAGTTTTATTACTCTACTTCAACCTTCTAAATATAATGGTTAGTTATCGATACACCATTTGCTGTACTCTAACTGAGTGAAGGGCGAACCTGACAATAGCTCAGTTACTATAGGACTTTGCAAATGATCAGGTACCATAGAGCCTTACAATTGATCAAGTACCAAAAACCTTACGATACATCAGGTACTACAGAGCCTTACAATATATCAGATACCATAAAGCTTCATATTAGATAAGACACCATAGAACCTAACAATATATCAGGTACAATAGATGATTGTTTGACTTATAGAATAACGAAGTAACTTGTACTGGTAAATATCAGCATTACTTACAAGAGCTTAACACTTTCACTATATCTGAACCAATAATATTTGAATTAGCACCTACAGGTTAAGTCAAAGTGCACAAACTAAACATAGTCAAAATAGAATAATATGACAAGCAAATTCAACACTCATGTTTATTTGAAAACAACTGTTTTAAAACTATCTTGTGATGTCAATTCTACATTGTCAGGTTGACTGGTACCTTTGCAGTAGAGAACAGCGAGCTGACTTTTTGGATTTATCAGATCTTGTGGGAAGTTGAGCTTTTTACCAGTAGGTGTTACTGGTATACAAGCGTGTGACCTCATTAAGGTTGATAACAGCTTGTCCTCGCTGTCAATGGCATGCAGAAGTATAAGGTTCCGGATGTCCTCTGCTACTCTGAATTAAAGAAAAAATAACCATGTCATAAAAACCAATCATATGTCAACTAGTTTCAAAAGTATTCTCAACTTTAACTAGATGTGAAGCAATTAAACAGTTTCTTTTCAGTGAATAATTTAGTGAGCATACTCAATGAATAATATGCAACATGTGCAATCTATGCTATCATAAGAGTCGTGTCTTTTGGTCTGTCTGAAACCACAACTAAAGGTTTGGAAAAATATTACATTGCGTAGGATTCGAATTTGCAACCTTCAATCCACTACACCCAAATAGATTAAATACCATAGAACATTACAATATATCAGATACCATTGAACCTGATAATATATCAGATATCATAAAACTTTACAATTGATCAGGTACCATAGAACCTTACAATCGAGAAAATACATAACTTTCTATCAATGCTAGTCACTTTTTAATGTTTACACACAAAATTAAAATTACCTTTAGTCAGGAAGAATGGAACAACTCTAGGAACGTACCTCAAGCTGAATCATTATTTCGCAACTCATGAATTTATACTTTTGCTGATCGGAACTGCCTGCAAAATTGTCACAATTTATCGGTTGGCGACAACTGCAGATGGTGCAGGTATAGAACTTGGCATGAAAGTTTAGGTATAACTGACATTCCTCCTCGGCGAGCACTAAAGAAAACAGGGAAATGTGACAGTTCGATAGTGCAACAGTGTATAGCGGCTCATCAGTTTACCACCTCAAAAAAATATAACAGATCTCTTGTGTTACTAACTACTAGTATTAAATGTATTGTCACAGCAGTAAGTGACATCAACTTGAACTGTATTTTTGTGCTACGCTAGGTAACTCTATGTGTAAACATAGAGTTACCTAGCGTAGCACAAAAAAATGTATTAAAGTATTAATACAGCCGTCACTGTCTTCACCAATAAGATTTTTACCATCATAGTTTTATTACTCTACTTCAACCTTCCAAATCTAATGGTTAGTTATCGATACAACCTTTGCTGTACTCTAACTGTATGAAGGGCGAACCTGACAATAGCTCAGTTACCATAGAATTTTGCAATTGATCAGGTACCATAGAGCCTTACAATTGATCAAGTACCAAAAACCTTACAATACATCAGGTACTACAGAGCCTTACATAATATCAGGTACCAAAAAGCTTTATAATAGATAAGATACCATAGAACCTAACAATATATCAGGTACAGTAGATGATTGTTCAACTTATAGAATAACGAAGTAACTTGTACTGGTAAATATCAGCATTACTTACAAGAGCTTAACACTTTCACTATATCTGAACCAATAATATTTGAATTAGCACCTACAAGTTAAGTAAAAGTGCACAAACTAAACATAGTCAAAATAGAATAATATGACAAGCAAATTCAACACTCATGTTTATTTGAAAACAACTGTTTTAAAACTATCTTGTGATGTCAATTCTACATTGTCAGGTTGACTGGTACCTTTGCAGTAGAGAACAGCGAGCTGACTTTTTGGATTTATCAGATCTTGTGGGAAGTTGAGCTTTTTACCACTAGGTGTTACTGGTATACAAGCGTGTGACCTCATTAAGGTTGATAACAGCTTGTCCTCGCTGTCAAAGGCATGCAGAAGCATAAGGTTCCAAATGTCCTCTGCTACTCTGAATTAAAGAAAAAATAACCATGTCATAAAAACCAATCATATGTTAACTAGTTTCAAAAGAATTCTCAACTTTAACCAGATGTGAAGCAATTGAACAGTTTCTTTTTCAGTGAATAATTTAGTGAGCATACTCAATGAATAATATGCAACATGTGCATTCTATGCTATCATAAGAGTCGTGTCCTTTTGTCTGTCTGAAACCACAATTACAGGTTTAGAAAAACATTACATTGCGTAGGATTCGAATTTGCAACCTTAAATCCGCTACACCGAAACAGATTAGCTACCATAGAACCTTACAATATATCAGATACCATTGAACCTTATAATATATCAGATATCATAAAACTTTACAATTGATCAGGTACCATAGAACCTTACAATCGAGAAAATAGTACCACAGAGCCTTACAATATATCAGATACCATAAAGCTTCATAATAGATAAGATACCATAGAACCTAACAATATATCAGGTACAATAGATGATTGTTCAACTTATAGAATAAAGAAGTAACTTGTACTGGTAAATATCAGCATTACT
This sequence comes from Watersipora subatra, assembly GCF_963576615.1. Lineage (NCBI taxonomy): Eukaryota > Metazoa > Bryozoa > Gymnolaemata > Cheilostomatida > Watersiporidae > Watersipora > Watersipora subatra. The sequence continues at coordinate 329,890 of NW_027045257.1, forward strand.
TACAAAAGCTTAACACTTTCACTATATCTGAACCAATAATATTTGAATTAGCACCTACAAGTTAAGTAAAAGTGCACAAACTAAACATAGTCAAAATAGAATAATATGGAAAGCAAATTCAACAGTCTTGTGTATTTGAAAACAACTGTTTTAAAACTGTCTTGTGGTGTCAATTCTGCATCGTCAGGTTCGCTGGTACCTTTGCAGTAGAGAACAGCGAGCTGACTTGTTGGATTTATCAGATCTTGTGGGAAGTTGAGCTTTTTACCAAAAGGTGTTACTGGTATGACAGTAAGCGGGTGTATGGTAACTGGTATGGTAAGCGTGTGACCTCATTAAGGTTGATAACAGCTTGTCCTCGCTGTCAAAGGCATGCAGAAGCATAAGGTTCCGGATGTCCTCTGCTACTCTGAATTAAAGAAAAAATAACCATGTCATAAAAACCAATCATATGTCAACTAGTTTCAAAAGTATTCTCAACTTCAACCAGATGTGAAGCAATTAAACAGTTTCTTTTTCAGTGAATAATAAAGTGAGCATACTCAATGAATAATATGCAACATGCGCATTCTATGCTATCATAAGTGTAGTGTCCTTTTTTCTGTCTGGAGCCACAATTAAAAGTTGGGAAAAATATTACAATGCGTAGGTTTCGAATTTGCAACCTTCAATCCACTACACCCAAATAGAATAGATACCATAGAACCTTACAATATATCAGATACCATTGAACCTGATAATATATCAGATATCATAAAACTTTACAATCGATCAGGTACCATAAAACTTTAAAATAGAGAAAATACATATCTTTCTATCAATGCTAGCCACTTATTAAAATTTACACGCAAAATAAAAATTACTTTTAGTCAGGAAAAATGGAACAACTCTAGGAACGTACCTCAAGCTGAATCATTATTTCGCAATTCATGAATTTATACTCTTGCTGATCGGAACTGCCTGCAAAATTGTCACAATCTATCGGATGGCGATAACTGTAGATAGTGCAGGTATAGAACTTGGCATGAAAGTTTAGGTATAACTGACATTCCTCCTCGGCGAGCACTAAAGAAAACAGGGAAATGTGACAGTTCCATAGTGCAACAGTGTATAGCGGCTCATCAGTTAACCACCTCAAAAAAATATAACAGATCTCTTGTGTTACTAACTACTAGTAAAAGAGGTTTTGTCACAGCAGTAAATAATATCAACTTGAACTGTATTTTTGTGCTACGCTAGGTAATTCTATGTGTAAACATAGAGTTACTTAGCGTAGCACAAAAAATGTATTAAAGTATAAATACCGCCGTCACTGTCTTTACCAATAAGATTTTACCATCATAGTTTTATTACTCTACTTCAACCTTCCAAATCTAATGGTTAGTTATCGATACAACATTTGCTGTACTCTAACTGTATGTAGGGCAAACCTGACATTAGCTCATTTACCATAGAACTTTGCAATTGATCAGGTACCATAGCACTTTACAATAGAGAAAATACATAGCTTTCTATTAATGCTAGTCACTTTTATATGTTTACACGCAAAATAAAAATCACCTTTAGTCAGGAAAAATGGAAAAACTTTAGAAACGTACCTCAAGCCTAATCATTATTTCGCAATTCATGAATTTACACTCTTGCTGATCAGAACTGCCTTCAAAATTGTCACAACCTATCGTGTGGCGATAACTGTAGATGGTGCAGGTATAGAACTTGGCATGAAAGTTTAGGTATAACTGACATTCCTCCACGGCGAGCACTAAAGAAAACAGGGAAATGTGACAGTTCCATAGTGCAACAGTGTATAGCAGCTCATCAGTTTACCACCTGAAAAAAAATATAACAGATCTCTTGTGTTACTAACTACTAGTATTAGATGTTTTGTCACAGCAGTAAGTAATAGCCTATCAACTTGAGCTGTATTTTTGTGCTACGCTAGCAAACTCTATGTGTAAACATAGAGTTACCTAGCGTAGCACAAAAAATGTATTAAAGTACAAATACAGCCGTCACTGTCTTTACCAATAAGATTTTACCATCATAGTTTTATTACTCTACTTCAACCTTCTAAATATAATGGTTAGTTATCGATACACCATTTGCTGTACTCTAGCTGAGTGAAGGGCGAACCTGACAATAGCTCAGTTACTATAGGACTTTGCAAATGATCAGGTACCATAGAGCCTTACAATTGATCAAGTACCAAAAACCTTACGATACATCAGGTACTACATAGCCTTACAATATATCAGATACCATAAAGCTTCATATTAGATAAGACACCATAGAACCTAACAATATATCAGGTACAATAGATGATTGTTTGACTTATAGAATAACGAAGTAACTTGTACTGGTAAATATCAGCATTACTTACAAGAGCTTAACACTTTCACTATATCTGAACCAATAATATTTGAATTAGCACCTACAAGTTAAGTAAAAGTGCACAAACTAAACATAGTCAAAATAGAATAATATGACAAGCAAATTCAACACTCATGTTTATTTGAAAACAACTGTTTTAAAACTATCTTGTGATGTCAATTCTACATTGTCAGGTTGACTGGTACCTTTGCAGTAGAGAACAGCGAGCTGACTTTTTGGATTTATCAGATCTTGTGGGAAGTTGAGCTTTTTACCAGTAGGTGTTACTGGTATACAAGCGTGTGACCTCATTAAGGTTGATAACAGCTTGTCCTCGCTGTCAATGGCATGCAGAAGTATAAGGTTCCGGATGTCCTCTGCTACTCTGAATTAAAGAAAAAATAACCATGTCATAAAAACCAATCATATGTCAACTAAGTTTCAAAAGTATTCTCAACTTTAACTAGATGTGAAGCAATTAAACAGTTTCTTTTCAGTGAATAATTTAGTGAGCATACTCAATGAATAATATGCAACATGTGCAATCTATGCTATCATAAGAGTCGTGTCTTTTGGTCTGTCTGAAACCACAACTAAAGGTTTGGAAAAATATTACATTGCGTAGGATTCGAATTTGCAACCTTCAATCCACTACACCCAAATAGATTAAATACCATAGAACATTACAATATATCAGATACCATTGAACCTGATAATATATCAGATATCATAAAACTTTACAATTGATCAGGTACCATAGAACCTTACAATCGAGAAAATACATAACTTTCTATCAATGCTAGTCACTTTTTAATGTTTACACACAAAATTAAAATTACCTTTAGTCAGGAAGAATGGAACAACTCTAGGAACGTACCTCAAGCTGAATCATTATTTCGCAACTCATGAATTTATACTTTTGCTGATCGGAACTGCCTGCAAAATTGTCACAATTTATCGGTTGGCGACAACTGCAGATGGTGCAGGTATAGAACTTGGCATGAAAGTTTAGGTATAACTGACATTCCTCCTCGGCGAGCACTAAAGAAAACAGGGAAATGTGACAGTTCGATAGTGCAACAGTGTATAGCGGCTCATCAGTTTACCACCTCAAAAAAATATAACAGATCTCTTGTGTTACTAACTACTAGTATTAAATGTATTGTCACAGCAGTAAGTGACATCAACTTGAACTGTATTTTTGTGCTACGCTAGGTAACTCTATGTGTAAACATAGAGTTACCTAGCGTAGCACAAAAAAATGTATTAAAGTATTAATACAGCCGTCACTGTCTTCACCAATAAGATTTTTACCATCATAGTTTTATTACTCTACTTCAACCTTCCAAATCTAATGGTTAGTTATCGATACAACCTTTGCTGTACTCTAACTGTATGAAGGGCGAACCTGACAATAGCTCAGTTACCATAGAATTTTGCAATTGATCAGGTACCATAGAGCCTTACAATTGATCAAGTACCAAAAACCTTACAATACATCAGGTACTACAGAGCCTTACATAATATCAGGTACCAAAAAGCTTTATAATAGATAAGATACCATAGAACCTAACAATATATCAGGTACAGTAGATGATTGTTCAACTTATAGAATAACGAAGTAACTTGTACTGGTAAATATCAGCATTACTTACAAGAGCTTAACACTTTCACTATATCTGAACCAATAATATTTGAATTAGCACCTACAAGTTAAGTAAAAGTGCACAAACTAAACATAGTCAAAATAGAATAATATGACAAGCAAATTCAACACTCATGTTTATTTGAAAACAACTGTTTTAAAACTATCTTGTGATGTCAATTCTACATTGTCAGGTTGACTGGTACCTTTGCAGTAGAGAACAGCGAGCTGACTTTTTGGATTTATCAGATCTTGTGGGAAGTTGAGCTTTTTACCACTAGGTGTTACTGGTATACAAGCGTGTGACCTCATTAAGGTTGATAACAGCTTGTCCTCGCTGTCAAAGGCATGCAGAAGCATAAGGTTCCAAATGTCCTCTGCTACTCTGAATTAAAGAAAAAATAACCATGTCATAAAAACCAATCATATGTTAACTAGTTTCAAAAGAATTCTCAACTTTAACCAGATGTGAAGCAATTGAACAGTTTCTTTTTCAGTGAATAATTTAGTGAGCATACTCAATGAATAATATGCAACATGTGCATTCTATGCTATCATAAGAGTCGTGTCCTTTTGTCTGTCTGAAACCACAATTACAGGTTTAGAAAAACATTACATTGCGTAGGATTCGAATTTGCAACCTTAAATCCGCTACACCGAAACAGATTAGCTACCATAGAACCTTACAATATATCAGATACCATTGAACCTTATAATATATCAGATATCATAAAACTTTACAATTGATCAGGTACCATAGAACCTTACAATCGAGAAAATAGTACCACAGAGCCTTACAATATATCAGATACCATAAAGCTTCATAATAGATAAGATACCATAGAACCTAACAATATATCAGGTACAATAGATGATTGTTCAACTTATAGAATAAAGAAGTAACTTGTACTGGTAAATATCAGCATTACTTACAAAAGCTTAACACTTTCACTATATCTGAACCAATAATATTTGAATTAGCACCTACAAGTTAAGTAAAAGTGCACAAACTAAACATAGTCAAAATAGAATAATATGGAAAGCAAATTCAACAGTCTTGTGTATTTGAAAACAACTGTTTTAAAACTGTCTTGTGGTGTCAATTCTGCATCGTCAGGTTCGCTGGTACCTTTGCAGTAGAGAACAGCGAGCTGACTTGTTGGATTTATCAGATCTTGTGGGAAGTTGAGCTTTTTACCAAAAGGTGTTACTGGTATGACAGTAAGCGGGTGTATGGTAACTGGTATGGTAAGCGTGTGACCTCATTAAGGTTGATAACAGCTTGTCCTCGCTGTCAAAGGCATGCAGAAGCATAAGGTTCCGGATGTCCTCTGCTACTCTGAATTAAAGAAAAAATAACCATGTCATAAAAACCAATCATATGTCAACTAGTTTCAAAAGTATTCTCAACTTCAACCAGATGTGAAGCAATTAAACAGTTTCTTTTTCAGTGAATAATAAAGTGAGCATACTCAATGAATAATATGCAACATGCGCATTCTATGCTATCATAAGTGTAGTGTCCTTTTTTCTGTCTGGAGCCACAATTAAAAGTTGGGAAAAATATTACAATGCGTAGGTTTCGAATTTGCAACCTTCAATCCACTACACCCAAATAGAATAGATACCATAGAACCTTACAATATATCAGATACCATTGAACCTGATAATATATCAGATATCATAAAACTTTACAATCGATCAGGTACCATAAAACTTTAAAATAGAGAAAATACATATCTTTCTATCAATGCTAGCCACTTATTAAAATTTACACGCAAAATAAAAATTACTTTTAGTCAGGAAAAATGGAACAACTCTAGGAACGTACCTCAAGCTGAATCATTATTTCGCAATTCATGAATTTATACTCTTGCTGATCGGAACTGCCTGCAAAATTGTCACAATCTATCGGATGGCGATAACTGTAGATAGTGCAGGTATAGAACTTGGCATGAAAGTTTAGGTATAACTGACATTCCTCCTCGGCGAGCACTAAAGAAAACAGGGAAATGTGACAGTTCCATAGTGCAACAGTGTATAGCGGCTCATCAGTTAACCACCTCAAAAAAATATAACAGATCTCTTGTGTTACTAACTACTAGTAAAAGAGGTTTTGTCACAGCAGTAAATAATATCAACTTGAACTGTATTTTTGTGCTACGCTAGGTAATTCTATGTGTAAACATAGAGTTACTTAGCGTAGCACAAAAAATGTATTAAAGTATAAATACCGCCGTCACTGTCTTTACCAATAAGATTTTACCATCATAGTTTTATTACTCTACTTCAACCTTCCAAATCTAATGGTTAGTTATCGATACAACATTTGCTGTACTCTAACTGTATGTAGGGCAAACCTGACATTAGCTCATTTACCATAGAACTTTGCAATTGATCAGGTACCATAGCACTTTACAATAGAGAAAATACATAGCTTTCTATTAATGCTAGTCACTTTTATATGTTTACACGCAAAATAAAAATCACCTTTAGTCAGGAAAAATGGAAAAACTTTAGAAACGTACCTCAAGCCTAATCATTATTTCGCAATTCATGAATTTACACTCTTGCTGATCAGAACTGCCTTCAAAATTGTCACAACCTATCGTGTGGCGATAACTGTAGATGGTGCAGGTATAGAACTTGGCATGAAAGTTTAGGTATAACTGACATTCCTCCACGGCGAGCACTAAAGAAAACAGGGAAATGTGACAGTTCCATAGTGCAACAGTGTATAGCAGCTCATCAGTTTACCACCTGAAAAAAAATATAACAGATCTCTTGTGTTACTAACTACTAGTATTAGATGTTTTGTCACAGCAGTAAGTAATAGCCTATCAACTTGAGCTGTATTTTTGTGCTACGCTAGCAAACTCTATGTGTAAACATAGAGTTACCTAGCGTAGCACAAAAAATGTATTAAAGTACAAATACAGCCGTCACTGTCTTTACCAATAAGATTTTACCATCATAGTTTTATTACTCTACTTCAACCTTCTAAATATAATGGTTAGTTATCGATACACCATTTGCTGTACTCTAGCTGAGTGAAGGGCGAACCTGACAATAGCTCAGTTACTATAGGACTTTGCAAATGATCAGATACCATAGAGCCTTACAATTGATCAAGTACCAAAAACCTTACGATACATCAGGTACTACATAGCCTTACAATATATCAGATACCATAAAGCTTCATATTAGATAAGACACCATAGAACCTAACAATATATCAGGTACAATAGATGATTGTTTGACTTATAGAATAACGAAGTAACTTGTACTGGTAAATATCAGCATTACTTACAAGAGCTTAACACTTTCACTATATCTGAACCAATAATATTTGAATTAGCACCTACAAGTTAAGTAAAAGTGCACAAACTAAACATAGTCAAAATAGAATAATATGACAAGCAAATTCAACACTCATGTTTATTTGAAAACAACTGTTTTAAAACTATCTTGTGATGTCAATTCTACATTGTCAGGTTGACTGGTACCTTTGCAGTAGAGAACAGCGAGCTGACTTTTTGGATTTATCAGATCTTGTGGGAAGTTGAGCTTTTTACCAGTAGGTGTTACTGGTATACAAGCGTGTGACCTCATTAAGGTTGATAACAGCTTGTCCTCGCTGTCAATGGCATGCAGAAGTATAAGGTTCCGGATGTCCTCTGCTACTCTGAATTAAAGAAAAAATAACCATGTCATAAAAACCAATCATATGTCAACTAGTTTCAAAAGTATTCTCAACTTTAACTAGATGTGAAGCAATTAAACAGTTTCTTTTCAGTGAATAATTTAGTGAGCATACTCAATGAATAATATGCAACATGTGCAATCTATGCTATCATAAGAGTCGTGTCTTTTGGTCTGTCTGAAACCACAACTAAAGGTTTGGAAAAATATTACATTGCGTAGGATTCGAATTTGCAACCTTCAATCCACTACACCCAAATAGATTAAATACCATAGAACATTACAATATATCAGATACCATTGAACCTGATAATATATCAGATATCATAAAACTTTACAATTGATCAGGTACCATAGAACCTTACAATCGAGAAAATACATAACTTTCTATCAATGCTAGTCACTTTTTAATGTTTACACACAAAATTAAAATTACCTTTAGTCAGGAAGAATGGAACAACTCTAGGAACGTACCTCAAGCTGAATCATTATTTCGCAACTCATGAATTTATACTTTTGCTGATCGGAACTGCCTGCAAAATTGTCACAATTTATCGGTTGGCGACAACTGCAGATGGTGCAGGTATAGAACTTGGCATGAAAGTTTAGGTATAACTGACATTCCTCCTCGGCGAGCACTAAAGAAAACAGGGAAATGTGACAGTTCGATAGTGCAACAGTGTATAGCGGCTCATCAGTTTACCACCTCAAAAAAATATAACAGATCTCTTGTGTTACTAACTACTAGTATTAAATGTATTGTCACAGCAGTAAGTGACATCAACTTGAACTGTATTTTTGTGCTACGCTAGGTAACTCTATGTGTAAACATAGAGTTACCTAGCGTAGCACAAAAAAATGTATTAAAGTATTAATACAGCCGTCACTGTCTTCACCAATAAGATTTTTACCATCATAGTTTTATTACTCTACTTCAACCTTCCAAATCTAATGGTTAGTTATCGATACAACCTTTGCTGTACTCTAACTGTATGAAGGGCGAACCTGACAATAGCTCAGTTACCATAGAATTTTGCAATTGATCAGGTACCATAGAGCCTTACAATTGATCAAGTACCAAAAACCTTACAATACATCAGGTACTACAGAGCCTTACATAATATCAGGTACCAAAAAGCTTTATAATAGATAAGATACCATAGAACCTAACAATATATCAGGTACAGTAGATGATTGTTCAACTTATAGAATAACGAAGTAACTTGTACTGGTAAATATCAGCATTACTTACAAGAGCTTAACACTTTCACTATATCTGAACCAATAATATTTGAATTAGCACCTACAAGTTAAGTAAAAGTGCACAAACTAAACATAGTCAAAATAGAATAATATGACAAGCAAATTCAACACTCATGTTTATTTGAAAACAACTGTTTTAAAACTATCTTGTGATGTCAATTCTACATTGTCAGGTTGACTGGTACCTTTGCAGTAGAGAACAGCGAGCTGACTTTTTGGATTTATCAGATCTTGTGGGAAGTTGAGCTTTTTACCACTAGGTGTTACTGGTATACAAGCGTGTGACCTCATTAAGGTTGATAACAGCTTGTCCTCGCTGTCAAAGGCATGCAGAAGCATAAGGTTCCAAATGTCCTCTGCTACTCTGAATTAAAGAAAAAATAACCATGTCATAAAAACCAATCATATGTTAACTAGTTTCAAAAGAATTCTCAACTTTAACCAGATGTGAAGCAATTGAACAGTTTCTTTTTCAGTGAATAATTTAGTGAGCATACTCAATGAATAATATGCAACATGTGCATTCTATGCTATCATAAGAGTCGTGTCCTTTTGTCTGTCTGAAACCACAATTACAGGTTTAGAAAAACATTACATTGCGTAGGATTCGAATTTGCAACCTTAAATCCGCTACACCGAAACAGATTAGCTACCATAGAACCTTACAATATATCAGATACCATTGAACCTTATAATATATCAGATATCATAAAACTTTACAATTGATCAGGTACCATAGAACCTTACAATCGAGAAAATAGTACCACAGAGCCTTACAATATATCAGATACCATAAAGCTTCATAATAGATAAGATACCATAGAACCTAACAATATATCAGGTACAATAGATGATTGTTCAACTTATAGAATAAAGAAGTAACTTGTACTGGTAAATATCAGCATTACTTACAAAAGCTTAACACTTTCACTATATCTGAACCAATAATATTTGAATTAGCACCTACAAGTTAAGTAAAAGTGCACAAACTAAACATAGTCAAAATAGAATAATATGGAAAGCAAATTCAACAGTCTTGTGTATTTGAAAACAACTGTTTTAAAACTGTCTTGTGGTGTCAATTCTGCATCGTCAGGTTCGCTGGTACCTTTGCAGTAGAGAACAGCGAGCTGACTTGTTGGATTTATCAGATCTTGTGGGAAGTTGAGCTTTTTACCAAAAGGTGTTACTGGTATGACAGTAAGCGGGTGTATGGTAACTGGTATGGTAAGCGTGTGACCTCATTAAGGTTGATAACAGCTTGTCCTCGCTGTCAAAGGCATGCAGAAGCATAAGGTTCCGGATGTCCTCTGCTACTCTGAATTAAAGAAAAAATAACCATGTCATAAAAACCAATCATATGTCAACTAGTTTCAAAAGTATTCTCAACTTCAACCAGATGTGAAGCAATTAAACAGTTTCTTTTTCAGTGAATAATAAAGTGAGCATACTCAATGAATAATATGCAACATGCGCATTCTATGCTATCATAAGTGTAGTGTCCTTTTTTCTGTCTGGAGCCACAATTAAAAGTTGGGAAAAATATTACAATGCGTAGGTTTCGAATTTGCAACCTTCAATCCACTACACCCAAATAGAATAGATACCATAGAACCTTACAATATATCAGATACCATTGAACCTGATAATATATCAGATATCATAAAACTTTACAATCGATCAGGTACCATAAAACTTTAAAATAGAGAAAATACATATCTTTCTATCAATGCTAGCCACTTATTAAAATTTACACGCAAAATAAAAATTACTTTTAGTCAGGAAAAATGGAACAACTCTAGGAACGTACCTCAAGCTGAATCATTATTTCGCAATTCATGAATTTATACTCTTGCTGATCGGAACTGCCTGCAAAATTGTCACAATCTATCGGATGGCGATAACTGTAGATAGTGCAGGTATAGAACTTGGCATGAAAGTTTAGGTATAACTGACATTCCTCCTCGGCGAGCACTAAAGAAAACAGGGAAATGTGACAGTTCCATAGTGCAACAGTGTATAGCGGCTCATCAGTTAACCACCTCAAAAAAATATAACAGATCTCTTGTGTTACTAACTACTAGTAAAAGAGGTTTTGTCACAGCAGTAAATAATATCAACTTGAACTGTATTTTTGTGCTACGCTAGGTAATTCTATGTGTAAACATAGAGTTACCTAGCGTAGCACAAAAAATGTATTAAAGTATAAATACCGCCGTCACTGTCTTTACCAATAAGATTTTACCATCATAGTTTTATTACTCTACTTCAACCTTCCAAATCTAATGGTTAGTTATCGATACAACATTTGCTGTACTCTAACTGTATGTAGGGCAAACCTGAAATTAGCTCATTTACCATAGAACTTTGCAATTGATCAGGTACCATAGCACTTTACAATAGAGAAAATACATAGCTTTCTATTAATGCTAGTCACTTTTATATGTTTACACGCAAAATAAAAATCACCTTTAGTCAGGAAAAATGGAAAAACTTTAGAAACGTACCTCAAGCCTAATCATTATTTCGCAATTCATGAATTTACACTCTTGCTGATCAGAACTGCCTTCAAAATTGTCACAACCTATCGTGTGGCGATAACTGTAGATGGTGCAGGTATAGAACTTGGCATGAAAGTTTAGGTATAACTGACATTCCTCCACGGCGAGCACTAAAGAAAACAGGGAAATGTGACAGTTCCATAGTGCAACAGTGTATAGCAGCTCATCAGTTTACCACCTGAAAAAAAATATAACAGATCTCTTGTGTTACTAACTACTAGTATTAGATGTTTTGTCACAGCAGTAAGTAATAGCCTATCAACTTGAGCTGTATTTTTGTGCTACGCTAGCAAACTCTATGTGTAAACATAGAGTTACCTAGCGTAGCACAAAAAATGTATTAAAGTACAAATACAGCCGTCACTGTCTTTACCAATAAGATTTTACCATCATAGTTTTATTACTCTACTTCAACCTTCTAAATATAATGGTTAGTTATCGATACACCATTTGCTGTACTCTAGCTGAGTGAAGGGCGAACCTGACAATAGCTCAGTTACTATAGGACTTTGCAAATGATCAGGTACCATAGAGCCTTACAATTGATCAAGTACCAAAAACCTTACGATACATCAGGTACTACATAGCCTTACAATATATCAGATACCATAAAGCTTCATATTAGATAAGACACCATAGAACCTAACAATATATCAGGTACAATAGATGATTGTTTGACTTATAGAATAACGAAGTAACTTGTACTGGTAAATATCAGCATTACTTACAAGAGCTTAACACTTTCACTATATCTGAACCAATAATATTTGAATTAGCACCTACAAGTTAAGTAAAAGTGCACAAACTAAACATAGTCAAAATAGAATAATATGACAAGCAAATTCAACACTCATGTTTATTTGAAAACAACTGTTTTAAAACTATCTTGTGATGTCAATTCTACATTGTCAGGTTGACTGGTACCTTTGCAGTAGAGAACAGCGAGCTGACTTTTTGGATTTATCAGATCTTGTGGGAAGTTGAGCTTTTTACCAGTAGGTGTTACTGGTATACAAGCGTGTGACCTCATTAAGGTTGATAACAGCTTGTCCTCGCTGTCAATGGCATGCAGAAGTATAAGGTTCCGGATGTCCTCTGCTACTCTGAATTAAAGAAAAAATAACCATGTCATAAAAACCAATCATATGTCAACTAGTTTCAAAAGTATTCTCAACTTTAACTAGATGTGAAGCAATTAAACAGTTTCTTTTCAGTGAATACTTAAGTGAGCATACTCAATGAATAATATGCAACATGTGCAATCTATGCTATCATAAGAGTCGTGTCTTTTGGTCTGTCTGAAACCACAACTAAAGGTTTGGAAAAATATTACATTGCGTAGGATTCGAATTTGCAACCTTCAATCCACTACACCCAAATAGATTAAATACCATAGAACATTACAATATATCAGATACCATTGAACCTGATAATATATCAGATATCATAAAACTTTACAATTGATCAGGTACCATAGAACCTTACAATCGAGAAAATAGTACCACAGAGCCTTACAATATATCAGATACCATAAAGCTTCATAATAGATAAAATACCATAGAACCTAACAATATATCAGGTACAATAGATGATTGTTCAACTTATAGAATAAAGAAGTAACTTGTACTGGTAAATATCAGCATTACTTACAATAGCTTAACACTTTCACTATACCTGAACCATTAATATTCAATTTAGCACCTACAAGTTAAGTAAAAGTGCACAAACTAAACATAGAAAAAATAGAATAATATGACAAGAAAATTCAACACTAATGTTTATTTGAGAATATCTGTTTTAAAACTATCTTGTGATGTCAATTCTACATTGTCAGGTTGACTGGTACCTTTGCAGTAGAGAACAGCGAGCTGACTTGTTAGATTTATCAGATCTTGTGGGAAGTCGAGCTTTTTACCAGTAGGTGTTACTGGTATGCAAGTGTGTGACCTCATTAAGGTTGATAACAGCTTGTCTTCGCTGTCAAAAGCATGCAGAAGCATAAGGTTCCGGATGTCCTCTGCTACGCTGAATTAAAGAAAAAATAACCATGTCATAAAAATCAATCATATGTCAACTAGTTTCAAAAGTATTCTCAACTTTAACCAGATGTGAAGCAATTAAACAGTTTCTTTTTAGGCGAATAATTAAGTGAGCATACTCAATGAATAATATGCAACATGTGCAATCTATGCTACCATAAGAATCGTGTCCTTTTGTCTGTCTGAAGCCACAAAGGTTGGAAAAAATATTACATTGCGTAGGATTCGAATTTGCAACCTTCAATCCGCTACACCGAAACAGATTAGCTACCATAGAACCATACAATAGATCAGATACCATTGAACCTTATAATATATCAGACATCATAAAACTTTACAAACGATCATGTACCATAGAACCTTACAGTCGAGAAAATACATATCTTTCTATCAATGCTAGTCACTTTTTTATGTTTAAACGCAAGATAAAAATTCCCTTTAGTCAGGAAAAATGGAACAACTCTAGGAACGTACCTCAAGCTGAATCATTATTTTGCAATTCATGAATTTATACTCTTGCTGATCAGAACTGCCTTCAAAATGGTCACAATCTATCGTGTGGCGATAGCTGTAGATGGTGCAGGTATAGAACTTGGCATGAAAGTTTAGGTATAACTGACATTCCTCCACGGCGAGCACTAAAGAAAACAGGGAAATGTGACAGTTCCATAGTGCAACAGTGTATAGCAGCTCATCAGTTTACCACCTGAAAAAAAATATAACAGATCTCTTGTGTTACTAACTACTAGTAATAGATGTTTTGTCACAGCAGTAAGTAATAGCCTATCAACTTGAGCTGTATTTTTGTGCTACGTTAGCGAACTCTATGTGTAAACATAGAGTTACCTAGCATAGCACAAAAATTGTATTAAAGTACAAATACAGCCATCACTGTCTTTACCAATAAGATTTTACCATCATAGTTTTATTACTCTACTTCAACCTTCTAAATCTAATGGTTAGTTATCGATACAACCTTTGCTGTACTCTAACTGTATGAAGGGCGAACCTGACAATAGCTCAGTTACCATAAAACTTTGCAATTGATCAGGTACCATAGAGCCTTACAATTGATCAAATACCAAAAACCTTACAATAGCTCAGGTACCACAGAGCTTTACAATATATCAGATACCATAAAGCTTCATAATAGATAAGATACCATAGAACCTAACAATATATCAGGTACAATAGATGATTGTTTGACTTATAGAATAAAGAAGTAACTTGTACTGGTAAATATCAGCATTACTTACAAGAGCTTAACACTTTCACTATATCTGAACCAATAATATTTGAATTAGCACCTACAAGTTAAGTAAAAGTGCACAAACTAAACATAGTCAAAATAGAATAATATGAAAAGCAAATTCAACAGTCTTGTTTATTTGAAATAAACTGTTTTAAAACTGCCTTGTGGTGTCAATTCTGCATTGTCAGGTTGGCTGGTACCTTTGCAGTAGAGAACAACGAGCTGACTTGGTGGATTTATCAGATCTTGTGGGAAGTTGAGCTTTTTACCAGTATGTGTTACTGGTATGCAAGCGTGTGACCTCATTAAGGTTGATAACAGCTTGTCCTCGCTGTCAAAGGCATGCAGAAGCATAAGGTTCCAAATGTCCTCTGCTACTCTGAATTAAAGAAAAAATAACCATGTCGTAAAAACCAATCATATGTCGACTAGTTTCAAAAGTATTCTCAACTTTAACCAGATGTGAAGCAATTAAACAGTTTCTTTTTCAGTGCATAATAAAGTGAGCATACTCAATGAATAAAATGCAACATGTGCAATCTATGCTATCACAAGAGTCGTGTCTTTTTGTCTGTCTGAAACCACAATTAAAGGTTTGGAAAAATATTACATTGCGTAGGATTCGAATTTGCAACCTTCAATCCACTACACCCAAATAGATTAAATACCATAGAACATTACAATATATCAGATACCATTGAACCTTATAATATATCAAATATCATAAAACTTTACAATTGATCAGGTGCCATAGAACCTTACAATCGAGAAAATACATAACTTTCTATCAATGCTAGTCACTTTTTAATGTTTACACACAAAATTAAAATTACATTTAGTCAGGAAGAATGGAACAACTCTAGGAACGTACCTCAAGCTGAATCATTATTTCGCAACTCATGAATTTATACTTTTGCTGATCGGAACTGCCTGAAAAATTGTCACAATTTATCGGTTGGCGACAACTGCAGATGGTGCAGGTATAGAACTTGGCATGAAAGTTTAGGTATAACTGACATTCCTCCTCGGCGAGCACTAAAGAAAACAGGGAAATGTGACAGTTCCATAGTGCAACAGTGTATAGCAGCTCATCAGTTTACCACCTGAAAAAAAATATAACAGATCTCTTGTGTTACTAACTACTAGTATTAAATGTATTGTCACAGCAGTAAGTGATATCAACTTGAACTGTATTTTTGTGCTACGCTAGGTAACTCTATGTGTAAACATAGAGTTACCTAGCGTAGCACAAAAAATGTATTAAAGTATAAATACAGCCGTCACTGTCTTCACCAATAAGATTTTTACCATCATAGTTTTATTACTCTACTTCAACCTTCCAAATCTAATGGTTAGTTATCGATACAACCTTTGCTGTACTCTAACTGTGTGAAGGGCGAACCTGACAATAGCTCAGTTACCATAGAATTTCGCAATTGATCAGGTACCATAGATCCTTACAATTGATCAAGTACCAAAAACCTTACAATACATCAGGTACTACAGAGCCTTACAATATATCAGGTACCAAAAAGCTTTATAATAGATAAGATACCATAGAACCTAACAATATATCAGGTACAGTAGATGATTGTTCAACTTATAGAATAAAGAAGTAACTTGTACTGGTAAATATCAGCATTACATACAATAGCTTAACACTTTCACTATATCTGAACCATTAATATTTAATTTAGCACTTACAAGTTAAGTAAAGTGCACAAACTAAACATAGTCAAAATAGAATAATATGACAAGTAAATTCGACACTGATGTTTATTTAAAAACAACTGTTTAAAGCTATCTTGTGATGTCAATTCTGCATTGTCAGGTTGGCTGGTACCTTGGCAGTAAAGAACAGCGAGCTGACTTGTTGGATTTATCAGATCTTTTGGGAAGTTGAGATTTACCAGTAGGTGTTACTGGTATGCAAGCGTGTGACCTCATTAAGGTTGATAACAGCTTGTCCTCGCTGTCAAAGGCATGCAGAAGCATAAGGTTCCAAATGTCCTCTGCTACTCTGAATTAAAGAAAAAATAACCATGTCATAAAAACCAATCATATGTTAACTAGTTTCAAAAGAATTCTCAACTTTAACCAGATGTGAAGCAATTGAACAGTTTCTTTTTCAGTGAATAATTTAGTGAGCATACTCAATGAATAATATGCAACATGTGCATTCTATGCTATCATAAGAGTCGTGTCCTTTTGTCTGTCTGAAACCACAATTACAGGTTTAGAAAAACATTACATTGCGTAGGATTCGAATTTGCAACCTTAAATCCGCTACACCGAAACAGATTAGCTACCATAGAACCTTACAATATATCAGATACCATTGAACCTTATAATATATCAGATATCATAAAACTTTACAATTGATCAGGTACCATAGAACCTTACAATCGAGAAAATAGTACCACAGAGCCTTACAATATATCAGATACCATAAAGCTTCATAATAGATAAAATACCATAGAACCTAACAATATATCAGGTACAATAGATGATTGTTCAACTTATAGAATAAAGAAGTAACTTGTACTGGTAAATATCAGCATTACTTACAAGAGCTTAACACTTTCACTATATCTGAACCAATAATATTTGAATTAGCACCTACAAGTTAAGTAAAAGTGCACAAACTAAACATAGTCAAAATAGAATAATATGGAAAGCAAATTCAACAGTCTTGTGTATTTGAAAACAACTGTTTTAAAACTGTCTTGTGGTGTCAATTCTGCATTGTCAGGTTGGCTGGTACCTTTGCAGTAGAGAACAGCGAGCTGACTTGTTGGATTTATCAGATCTTGTGGGAAGTTGAGCTTTTTACCAGTAGGTGTTACTGGTATGACAGTAAGCGGGTGTATGGTAACTGGTATGGTAAGCGTGTGACCTCATTAAGGTTGATAACAGCTTGTCCTCGCTGTCAAAGGCATGCAGAAGCATAAGGTTCCGGATGTCCTCTGCTACTCTGAATTAAAGAAAAAATAACCATGTCATAAAAACCAATCATATGTCAACTAGTTTCAAAAGTATTCTCAACTTCAACCAGATGTGAAGCAATTAAACAGTTTCTTTTTCAGTAAATAATCAAGTGAGCATACTCAATGAATAATATGCAACATGTGCAATCTATGCTATCACAAGAGTCGTGTCTTTTTGTCTGTCTGAAACCACAATTAAATGTTTGGAAAAATATTACATTGCTTAGGATTTGAATTTGCACCCTTCAATCCACTACACCCAAATAGATTAGATACCATAGAACCTTACAATATATCAGATACCATTGAACCTTATAATATAATAGATATCATAAAACTTTACAATTGATAAGGTACCATAGAACCTTACAATCGAGAAAATACATAGCTTTCTATCAATGCTAGTCACTTTTTTATGTTTAAACGCAAAATAAAAATTCCCTTTAGTCAGGAAAAATGAAACAACTCTAGGAACGTACCTCAAGCTGAATCATTATTTCGCAATTCATGAATTTATACTCTTGCTGATCAGAACTGCCTTCAAAATGGTCACAATCTATCGTGTGGCGATAGCTGTAGATGGTGCAGGTATAGAACTTGACATGAAAGTTTAGGTATAACTGACATGTAAGAGTGCACTAAACATGGTAACACTATGTAAGAAAACAACTAAATATTACTTTGTAAATACATATAACCAGAGTAAAACAGATTAACAAGCAAACAGTGATTATCCTACTGCCTATGTGAAGGTATCTAACCACTCACCATGATCTCTACTAAATAGAAGAGAGCACTCCTTGATAAGCCTGGTCTGAGGCATCAAAACCCATTCAGCTCACGTCACAAAAGTACCTGGAATGATAACAGAACCATCACATGTAGCACTACACTAAACTTGGTAACACTATGTAAGAAAACAACTACATATCACTTTATAAATCCCTATGGCCAGAGTGAAACATATTAACAAGCAAACGGTGATTTTCCAGCAAAATGTGTGAATGTATGTAACCACTTACTATGATCTCTACTAAATGGAAGAGAGCACTGTTTGATAAGTCTGGCGTGAGGAATTAAAACCCATTCAGATCGCATCACAAAAGTACCTAGAAAGGTAACTGAACCATCACATGTAGCGGTGCACTAAACATGGTAACACTATGTAAGAAAACAACTAAATATCACTTTGTAAATACAAATAACCAGAGTGAAACAGATTAACAAGCAAACAGTGATTATCCTACTGCCTATGTGAAGCTATCTAACAACTCACCATGATTTCTGCTAAATAGAAGAGAGCACTCCTTGATAAGCCTGGTCTGAGGCATCAAAACCCACTCAGATCCCGTCACAAAAGTACCTGGAAAGGTAACTGAACCATCACATGCAGCACTGCAATAAACTTGGTAACACTATATAAGAAAACAACTAAATATCACTTCATAATTACATACAACCAGAGTAAAACATATTAACAAGCAAACCGTGATTATCCTGCTAATTGAGTGAAGGTATCTAACAACTCACCATGATCTCTACAGAATGGAAGAGGGCACTTGATAAGCCCAGTGTGAGGCATCAATACCCACTCATATCACGTCACAAAAGTACCTGGAAAGGTAACTGAACCATCACATGTAGCACTGCACTAAACATGGTAATACTGTGTAAGAAAACAACTAAATATCACTTTATAAATCCCTATGGCCAGAGTGAAACATATTAACAAACAAACTGTGATTATCCTACTCCTTATGTGAAGGTATCTATCCACTCACCATGATCTCTACTGAATAGAAGAAAGCACTGCTTGAAAAGCCTGGTGTGAGATATCAAAACCGATTCAGATCACGTCACGAATGTACCTGGAAAATTAACTGAACTATCACATGTTGCACTGCACTAAACATGGTAACACTGAATAAGAAAACAACTAAATATAACTTTATAAATCTCCATGGCCAGAGTGAAATATATTAACAAGCAAACAGTGACTGTCCGAATGAATATGTGAATGTATCTAACCACTCACCAAAACCTCTACTAAATGGAAAAGAGCACTGTTTGATAAGACTGGTATGAGGCATCAAAACCTATTCGGATCACGTCACAAAAGTATCTGGAAAGGTAACTGAGCCATAACATGGAGCGGTGCACTAAACTTGGTAACAATATGTAAGAAAACAACTAAATATCACTTTATAGATCCATATAACCAGAGTAAAACATATTAACAAGCAAACAGTGATTATCTTACTGATTATGTTAAGGTAACTAACCGCTCACTAACTGAGCCATCACATGTAGCGGTGCACTAAACATGGTAACACTATGTAAGAAAACAACTAAATATCACTTTATAAATCCCTATGGCCAGAGTGAAACAATATAACAAGCAAACAGTGATTACCCTACTCCTTATGTGAAGGTATCTAACCACTCACCATGATCTCTACTGAATAGAAGAGAGCACTCCTTGAGAAGCCTGGTGTGACATATCAAACCCATTCAGATCACGTCACAAAAGTGCCTGGAAAAGTAACTGAACCATTACATGTTGCACTGCGCTAAACATGGTAACACTATGTAAGAAAACAACTAAATATTACTTTGTAAATACATATAACCAGAGTAAAACAGATTAACAAGCAAACAGTGATTATCCTACTGCCTATGTGAAGGTATCTAACCATTCACCATGATCTCTACTAAATAGAAGAGAGCACTCCTTGATAAGCCTGGTCTGAGGCATCAAAACCCATTCAGCTCACGTCACAAAAGTACCTGGAATGATAACAGAACCATCACATGTAGCACTACACTAAACTTGGTAACACTATGTAAGAAAACAACTACATATCACTTTATAAATCCCTATGGCCAGAGTGAAACATATTAACAAGCAAACGGTGATTTTCCAGCAAAATGTGTGAACGTATGTAACCACCCACTATGATCTCTACTAAATGGAAGAGAGCACTGTTTGATAAGTCTGGCGTGAGGAATCAAAACCCATTCAGATCGCATCACAAAAGTACCTGGAAAGGTAACTGAACCATCACATGTAGCGGTGCACTGAACATGGTAACACTATGTAAGAAAACAACTAAATATCACTTTGTAAATACATATAACCAGAGTGAAACAGATTAACAAGCAAACAGTGATTATCCTACTGCCTATGTGAAGGTATCTAACCACTCACCATGATCTCTACTAAATCGAAGAGAGCACTCCTTGATAAGCCTGGTCTGAGGCATCAAAGCCCATTCAGATCCCGTCACAATCACAAAAGTACCTGGAAAGGTAACTGAACCATCACATGTAGCTCTGCACTAAACTTGGTAACACTATGTAAGAAAACAACTAAATATCACTTTATAAATACATATAACCAGAGTAAAACATATTAACAAGCAAACAGTGATTATCCTGCTAATGGAGTGAAGGTATCTAACAACTCACTATGAATTCTACTGAATGGAAGAGAGCACTTGATAAGCCCGGTTTGAGGCATCAAAACCCATTCAGGTCACAAAATAGCTAGCAGAAATTAAGAAGTAAAACTCTCAACAATAATTTAATTATAACAATAAATTAATTCAAACTACTTAAAAACATATCTAGGGTGAGCTTTGATTGAGATTTCTATAACTCACTTCATCTCTGAACCTGCACGTAGCTAAGTCTACATTTTGATTTATGTCTCTAAGGCTACATAAACATAGCACTATTTATATAAGTTACTCTTTTAGTAGCAACGTATCACTTAGATATTTTCATATGTTAATATGATGCGCTAGTTTTAATGCTACTACTGTTATCAAGTTTGTTGAGCAGATATACTAATCTATTAAACTTTAATCTTACCTTATAAGAATATCTGCTGGTTTACACATAAGTACCAAAGATAGGAACAGATTATTTTGCTATGTCAAAGTTTGCTAAGAACTTTATTGCTGCACATACATCTATAAACACTCACAATATACCAAGCCATTAATTGCATATTCACTTTAGGGCCATTATGTGCAGATCCGCTGACAAAACAATAGCATAAACTTGCAGTGAAATCTACAAGTAAAATATGCTATGAAAGCCAGATGACCAGTTGATTATGTTAACAGTAATACACCATTCTCATTCAATACGTAAATATGTAATAAATGAACTTAATACTATGGACTCCTACAGCTCTTTGAACAAGATCTACAAAAGTATCATCCTTTGTGAATGGTTAGCTGGAGATCTTATGAGACAGTCAGGGTTGACATCAACTGCTAACAAACTTCTTACAGAGAATTTCACTCTATTCAAATTTGCCTACACATCTAGCTGGCATGAGTTGGTACCACCAGAATAACCGTGTGAACAAATGTGAACGAGCCACACCTTAACATGTGACATGATGAAGTTGTAGACAGAACTAGTGTTTATGCTAGATAATGTATGTCAGAGTCAAAATTCAATAGCCTATCCACATATCTCTGCTTACTAAAAGCAAACTCAACCAAGACCCCTTGTGTTGCATAGTTAGTTTGGATATTGATGCCAGGATCAAGGCATCTCTAGTGGACACAGAGAAACCTAAAAAGATGAAGCAGCATGAGGATAGATAAGTGAGCTGGGAGTATATATTGTCACATACATTAGATAACACACTGAATACCGTACATGAACAATATGTACAAACCAGGACCATCGTCACATACAATATTACTGTATTCTAAAGTACCACTCTTTAGAAAGGATGCCAGATTGACCGACTCCTCCTTTCCTCATTAGTACAGATATTTCAGAGATAATATAGATTGAATTGTTATTTTGAGTCTCGTCTACAAATGAAAAGGCTTTGTTAATAATACTGAGTAACAACAGACTAATTCATAGCATAGCTCTGTAGTCATAGCAAAGCACGAATGTAGCCCTTTTGTTTTTAAATAATAAAGTTACAATTGTCTATTAAATATCACGATGAACAATTTTTCAAGTGAAACATTTAGGTAGCACCATGTTGATACAAAGGATCTCAATTGGGTAGCACCATGTTGAAACAAAGAATCTCAATTAGGTAGCACCATGTTGATGCAAAGGATCTCAATTAGGTAGCACCATGTTAATACAAAGGATCTCAATTAGGTAGCACCATGTTAATACAAAGGATCTCAATTAGGTAGCACCATGTTGATGCAAAGGATCTCAATTGGGTAGCACCATGTTGAAACAAAGAATCTCAATTAGGTAGCACCATGTTGATGCAAAGGATCTCAATTAGGTAGCACCATGTTGATGCAAAGGATCTCAATTAGGTAGCAACATGTTGATACAAAGGATCTCAATTAGGTAGCACCATGTTAATACAAAGGATCTCACATAGAAACCCCAAATTGCAGGTTAATAGAAACTTGCATCAGTTATCCAGTAACTGGTCAAAATGTACAAACATATTGGATAAAGTCTCAAACACCCACTACAATCACGGCCAGTGATTTGATAATATAAAAGAGAATTGTATGCTATTGTTTAGGACAACTGACCATTATAAGAATTAACTAAGTTAGCAATTAAGCTACTTGCTTGGTGTTTGCATAGCACACCATTTATATATAATCAGTAGAATATAAAAACCTCATCAATTAAACATAACTACATGTATATTCTAAACAGCCGATGAGAAGCTAGTAATTTACCGTAGGTCTGACATTGTGGGCCAGCCTTGTACAAATTAAGTACAATTAGCTTCGCTCAGTTAGCTAAGTGAACAAGTGTGTTCACTAGGTTACACCTAAACAAAGCATCGGATGCAAAGATTTTAACGTTATTGAAAAGTAGACCACAGGGAGCTAGTAATAATGTGCTATAAATATTGTTATATTTTCATGCTGTAACACGTTCAGGAATAAAGAAACACAGGCTAAATAGACTACTAGAAGTTATAGCTACTGGAAACTATGGCTTGGACGGCTATTAGGCTACGGTTTAGAAGTCTAGGAGACACGTGACCCCCATCGATATATAGTGACTGGAGACAAAGCTGACGGCCTCTTGTGATCTTGAGTTCACAGTGACTGCTTAATTGCTCCCCCGAGCAATATAACATGTCGTCGTAGGCAGTCTTGTTCGGGGAGAATTGTGATCGGTAATACTTTATTATATAGTGGTGTAGTGGGGAATAACTAGTGATATCGGCGATCGATAGTGGTGATACAGTGGTTAGTGATTTTCCGTGGTGTATTTTCTGTGATAAGTGGGTGATACTATACAAGGTGAGTGGTAATTACACCGTGTTATAGAGGTTCCGCAGGGTGTTCGGAGGTAAGTTTAAGTTATTTTGAGTATGGCTAAAAATTTGAATTTTAAAGATTTTCCGAAACTAGTAATTAGTAGCGACGATGTTAGTGGATCATGGAAAAATTGGTTAAATGGTTTGATTTAAGCGTTGAAATGATCACACTGAGAATAGGTAAAGAACAAGTTACAATGGATGGTGAGAAAGAAACTGCTGATGTATTTAGAGATAGAATGAAATTAGTATCTTTGTTGAATGCCATAGGTAAGGCAGGTAGAGCAGCTTTGACATCTTTAGGTTTTGATCAAAAGATTGCAACTTCTACATACGAGGGAGCCATGGAACTTTTGAAAACTGTTTATGAATCTTAAGAAACTGTTTATGTTACAACGATGATATTGGTAACCGCTAGTCAGGCTATAGGAGAAAATAAAAATGATTATTTATTACGAATTGAAGATTTAAGAAAAAAAATGACTTTTGGAACTGAACATGATGCTTTGAGACAAGAATTTGCTTTAGCTATTGCAGTATATGAGATGAGAGAATCTTCTCTTCGATGTCAGCTGATGCAACAAAATGACTCGAATTGGACTAAGTTTTCAAGTATATTGAGAGCTGAAAAAATAGCTAGAGATTCAGAAAGAGCTATGGAAACTTGAAGCAGGCAATTTAAATGTGAAGTTGAAAGTATATGCAGTAGAAAACAAATCAGAAGGCAAGGATAATCAATTTGAATTTGACTCTGATTCGGAGATTGAAAAAGAAGTGAATAGAGTATCTTCTAGAGATAAATATAAATCTAGAGGGTATGGTAAGGATAGGAAATCAAGCAAATACAATAAAGACTATAGTAAAGATAGAAGCTCTAGAGACTATAGTAGTTCATCTAGGGACTCTGTTAGAAAAATACCACTTGAATGGCATAAGAGAAGTAGAGACAGGTATTCCCCGAAGAGATATGATGATAGATCTGGCAAAAGTTCTAGACGGTATCCATCTCTAGGGGCAGATAAATGCTATGGTTGTGGAGTGAGAGAACATGAAATCAGATTTTTTCCCGAGGTAAAGTGATCTTTTGTGCTACCAAAAGGCACACAATTAAGGACTGCAAGGTACGTAAGAGTCAAAGGAGAGATAGGTACAAAAGTAGTGAAAGTAGTGAAGGTAGAGAAGAAGAAGTCCTACTCCCAGAGTAAGGTCTTCTGAGTCTAGTAATAGCAGCTGACTAGACGAGAAATTTGTCAGAAATTCATCTGTAAATGGTAAAGATATGGATTTTACTTTTGACACAGGAGCCGATGAGTCTACTCTGACTGAAAAAGCTAGTAGAATACTTGGCTTGAATTTAAAAGAACCCGAGCAAATTTTGAAAGGAGCTGATGGAAATAGATTGAATGTTTTAGGAGTAGCTGATGTAGCTATTAAAAGTACTTACAGAGCTATTGATATTTCTGTTTACATACTTGAAGGTTCTAGAAGAAATCTTTTAGGTATGCCCAAGATCAAGAGGTTGAATTTGTTAGCAGTTATTAATGCTTTTTGTGCTAACAAATTTGACCTCTTGAAGGAATTTCCTAAGACTTTCGAGGACTAGGAACAATGCCTGGTATTTTCAGTATTGACTTAAATAGGAATGCTGAACCTGTCAGATTGTATGCACCTAGGCCTATTGCAGCAGGCTTGCGTGAAAAAGCTATACGAGAAATTGATAAAATGTTTGAAAGTAAAGTTATAAAACCTATAGAAAAAGCAACTGATTGATGTTTTGGTCTTACCATTGCTCTAAAACAAGGTGGTAAGATTAGAATGTGTGTAAATTTGACCAATTTGAATAAATGTGTTAGGAGGGAAGTATATCCTTTACCTAGGATATCAGATATGTTGAGTAAATTGGCAAAAGGAGTTATGTTTTCCAAACTAGATGCTAACTCTGGATTTTGGCAAGTTAGACTTGATAAGAAATGCAAGGAATTGGCGATTTTTGTAACCCCATGGGGTAGATTTTGCTTTAAGAGTATGCCTTTTGGAATGTCTTCATCCCCTGAATTTTTTCAGAAAGAAATGGAAAATATATTGAAAGGTTTAGATGGAATTGTACGTTTGATGGATGACATTATAGTTTACAAAAAACTGTAACCAAACATTGGCAACAGTTACATAAAGTTTTAAATAGAATTGAGAAGTCTGGAATGACTTTGAGAAAAGAAAAATGCGAATTTGGATGTACCGAGGTAAAGTTTTTAAGACATTTGGTTAGCAGTTCTGGTATTAAACCAGACCCAAGTAAAATAAAAGCTATAGTTGAAGTGAAGCCTCCAAGGAGCAAAGAGGCCAGGAGATTTACTGGAATGGTTAATTATTTGATGAAGTTTAATAAAAGGTTAGCTGGTTAATGTACTGCTATTTATGGAGTAGCGGGTAGTAAATCGAAATGGTGTTGGGGTCCTAACCAACAAGAAGCTTTATAAACTGTTAAAAAAGAAATTTCTAATAGTCCAGTATTATGTACTTTTGAAATAAATGCTAAACATAGAGTTTCTGCCGATGCTAGTAGAAATGCACTAGGCACAGTTTTGTTACAGTATAACGAAGAAGATGCGTGGCAACCTGTAGAATATGCTTCTAGGAAACTGACTGAAACTGACAGTAGATATGCCATAGTTGAAAAGGAAGCTTTAGCTACGGTATGGGCATGTGAGAAGTTTGATTAATATTTAGTTGGTAGAAAATTTGAAATAGAAACTGACTACAAGCCTTTAATTGCAATTTTAGGTGAAAAGGATTTGTCTAAGCTACCTGTAAGAGGACAACGTTTTAAGTTAAGACTAATGAAATATGATTATGACATTTTTCACACTCCTGGAAAAGATATGTTTATTGCTGATTTGCTTAGCCGTCCGAACAGTGGGGCTATTTGTGATGAGGTAAGTAAAACTGTTTGTAATAAGCTAGAAGCTTATGTCAACTTGATAGTTTGCTCTTCTGAATATGGGGATGTTAAAGAAGAGAAACTAAGAGAAGAGGTTAGTAAAGATTCAGACGCTCTCAAGTGTATAGAGTATTTTTAATCTGGTTGGCAATCTGAATTGGATGATTTTCATAAAGAACTGATAGGTTTATATGGATCGAGAGAGATTAAGTAGTTATAATAATATATTGTTATATGACTCTAGGCTGTATATTCCTAAGTCATTAGGACTAAAGTATTTAGAAATTTGTCATGAAAGTCATCAGGGCATAATGAAACGTCGTAGACGAGCTCAGTGCCATTTTTGGTTGTCTGGTTATAGTAAGGAAATTGCAGATTATATAAATAGATGTAATGTTTGCATTATGCATAGTAAAGTCAAACACCAGCCTATGGTGATAGGTTCGGATATACTTATGTTTGATAACGAATATTATCTGATAGCTATAGACTATTATTCAAAGTGGATAGAATGTCTGCATATAGAATCTCAAACTGCTAGAGAGATAATTCGAGTACTCAAGTATCTGTTTTCTCGATTTGGTATACCCAACGTTATCAGGTTTGATAATGGAACTTGTCATGCTAGTAAACAATTTAAAAACTTTTGAGAGAAAATGGGTTTCATTCTAACTACTAGTAGCCCACGGTATCCTTGTTCTAATGGTTTAGCAAAAAGTGCCGTAAAATTGTTAAAGGATTATGGGAGAAAAGTCGAGATAAAGATGTGGCTTTGTCTGCATATAGGACTACACATTTGGCTTCAGGATATACGCCAAGTGATCTGATTTTTAGTCAAGCTATTAGATCAAACTTGAGCTTCCCATTAGAAAGTGATGAAGACTATGAACTGTTTGAAGAAAATGAAGTTAGCCGCAAAAACAAAATTAGGAAACATTGGGATAAAAAGTATAGTTTCTAAGTTAGACCAGTTAAAAGCTGGTCAAATGGTTTATGCAAAAGCCTCTACTGATGTAGGTTCAAAAGGTATAGTTTTGAGAAAGGATAAATCTCCTGAAAGTTACTGGGTCAATGTAGGCATGAGTGAAATACGCAGAAATAGAAAACATTTGTTTTTGTTGAAATCTGATGACGAAAATACATCGTCTGACTCTTCTGATGATATTGTCTTCCCTTGGGTAGCTACTCCTAAAAAAATGACAACTCTGAAGTAGTAGAAAATGCCAACGGTTTATCTGAAAGTCAGGAGAACATGATCCCTGATTTAGAGCTTCTTGAACAAGGGGCAGGAAACACCTGGTGTGGCTGAGCACGTGGAGGAAACTCCCGACATCGGTGAACACGAGGAGGAGACTTCTGTTGTTGAGAATAGACTTGTTCTAGAAAATAGTAATGTTTGCCTAGAAGAAATTCTAGAAATGGAATTTTGCCTCTTAGTAGAAGACCTGCCGTCACTATCTCAGGTCGAGTTAGTAAACCACCTAAGAAATACGATATGGAATATTATAAATGTTTTTGTTATAGTTTCAGATTGATATCTGACAAATCTTACTTCTCACTGGACTATCACTTATGAATAGTGCTGGCGATTCGCCGGGAGGTGGTGGTGCCGAGAGCAGCCGTGTAAGTAGAGGCAGGGGTGGGGTGTGAAGGTGACGAAGGATTCGGAGGGTAACACGGTGTTTAGTAAGCAGAAGGTGAGCGAGTCGGGTAAGAATGAGGGCGAAGGTAAGAAAGAAGTGTACGGTAAGCCAGGTAACATTAAGTGTGTTGTCTGCAAAAGCATTAAAGACCATTAGGCTGCTCAGTGTCCTGGATTCATTTGTTATAAATGTAAAGTTCAAGGACATTATGCTGTAGGTTTCAAAAAGACATTGTGTAGATTTCGTGGGAAGTTAGACCATGGACTTGAAGGTTGTAATTTTTGTGGGTCTTCCTATAGAGATATTGCAGCGGGTATTAAGCGTAGGGTGGAGGAGGGTAACAATAGGGGACCGGACTCTAAGTTGAAGAAGCCTAGTTCGAGTTTACCCTTTGTTGCTAAGATGGATAGTTTTGCAGAACAGATGGAGACAGAGTATGTTTCGACTGAGACTACCATCAGGCAGAGGAAAGCTATGATGTTGCATAAGAGGAGGCAAGTAGAGGAGCAGTACAAGCACGCATTGTCTGCTATAAAGAAAGACATAAGAGAGTTGGAGGAGGAGATTAAGAGTGAGGAGTATAGAGAGGCTCTGTTGCACTTGTCTGCTGTAAAGCAAAAGAGGGCTCAGAGGAGGGGTGCAAGGGACGCGAGTTCTGTAACGATTACCGGAAAGGAGAGTAAGGTTGAGGAATCCAAAGAGGAGATCCAATCTGAAACCTCCGTTGTGAGAGTAGTCCCTAGCAGAGATGCTAGTTTTGAGAAGAGTAAGGTTGAGGAACCCAAAAAGGAGGTCCAACCTGAAAGCTCTGGAAAGAGTGGCAATGACGACCAGCTCGCTGGTTCCGAGCTAGAAGTTCAGAGTGGCAACAACGACCAGTTCGCTGGTTCTGAGTCAAAAGTTTAGAGTGGAAATGACGACCAGCTTGCTGGTTCCGAGCCAAAAGTTTCAGATAACCCGGTGGTAATGGAGGCGAAACCTGAGAAGGCCAATTGGTATGGGGATATTGTCAGTATGAAGGTGATTTGGGTAAATGAAGATGAGATAGATTGAGACGGACTGGGTTGCGAGTAAAACTGTTAAATTTGCGATAACTGATGACTGAAGGAAAGACGAGTAATTAAACAGAATATTGGGTGAGTAGAAAGATTTTTATCTCATCTTCGATACGGTAACTATGATTTGAAGCTTTTGTGACTAACTAACCTGCTTGGCTTGATAACCCCGCGTCATTGAATTTAACTCTCTTCTTGAGAGATTATTTGTTCTGCTGATTGTGGTTGTACTTGGGTGAATTTGAGTGTATTGGAATCAAAGTTTGTATTTTGGATTAGGCAGTGTAGTCTTGAGAAAAAAAGAGCATGTTATATATTCATACCGTAACATGTTCAGCAATAAAGAGCCACAGCTAAATCAGGGGTTCCCAACCAAGAGGGAATTGCCCCCTGGGGGGAATTTTGAACATACAGGGTGGAACAAAGAGGTGTTTGACTTTTTAGAGTTTTGTTGGTACCCTTTAGTGTAAGCTCGAGTGCCTTCCTCTAACAATTTCCACTTTCCACCATAAGTAAGACTAATCAACTGCTGTAATGTTTTTGAATAATAATTGTGAAATTTTATAACGTAAATTCTGGTCAACTTGTTTATTATCAGCTAGCTGCCAATCCATAAATGTAATGATATAACCACAAGTGCAAACCAGTCTGCAATCAAGTCCAAAGCCTTATCGCTGCCGATTCTTATTCAAATAGACAACCACAAGCTGCTCTAATTGTTTACCTTGGTAAGATTCACTACTCTTCAGCATCCTCCTACCTTTAAAAATAGCTGTTTTTAGTTTTGCCCCACAAAGTAATAGAAATAAATGAAATCACTGCTGCTCTTATGTTGTCACTATTTGCTATACGATTATTTCCCTCCAATTTTATATAAATTTCAAGCAACCGTTGTCTCATTCATTTCATATTATACTCTCAGAAAGTGTAGACTTCTTAATAACTAAAAAGAAATAAAACTGATTGTATACCTAACTCTCTCCTGGAAAGGAGTGAAAAAGGTATGTCTATCTATACGTATTCCTTTATTTTTTAGATTAATGTTGTTTATCTATGTCTTTAGTTTCTGCAATTCTTGTCAACATTTAACATTATGTTTTATTAGCTAAATGTCATATGTTAATCAAGTTTTAAAAACCTAATTTCACGGTCTTAAGATGTAAATATACCACAACAAATGCATCTATACATCTGTTCGGAACTTCATTCCTAAATTTGGGAGGGCAGTTACAACTGCCATGCTGACATGTTCAGCTACATCCAGGCATGAATGCTTTGCTTATACAGTGTACCCTCGAGATATGATTACCCTGATATACGATTCTTTCACCTTACGAAGTCGAATATTGTGAGATCTTTACCTCGCTATACGAGTTTTATTTCACCATACGATTTTGAAAGAAGTTTTGCCCGTGTTAAAATTTGGCGGTCGGTGTGCTCATAACGCATGGCGAAATAAAAAAGACACCAAAATATAGTTTGCCGAATACATTTTCAGAACGTTTAGAAGAGACACGATGATCGACTTCTCTCACGGCATCATTCCGCGTGGGCAAATATTCATTTGCAGCGTTATAATATATTTTACTATAAACTATGATATATGAACTATAAACTATAAATATGATCGTAGCCAATCAGCATTTGCAATTATTATCAAAACAAGAACTCCATTAAAGCAAGCACAGGAAGGAGCTTACGACTTAAGCATTCAAAGGAGTTAGAAGGCCATGCACTCGACCAGCATTCTAAATGAGCAAACATTTAGCAAGGACGAGGAAGTAGAAGATACAGCAAACCCCACATCGGCAGAAATATTTCAAGTGATTAATTTAGTTATATGGACTGGTATATTAAAACAATGCATGTATAATATTTTATCTCTTGTGTGACAGGTTTTTCATATTTTATTCATTTTATTTGTTTACTTCTGATTTTATGTTTTATTTCCTTGTTTAACCATGTCTTTGCAGGTAGGCTTGTTATCTCCTACGTGAATACAATTCATCATATGTATGTAACTCATATATCTAACTACTCAAGATAGTTGACGCATCCACTTTACTTTCTGAAACTTGTTAAAGCCCTGTCCTCTACGGTATAAATACGTACAAACTTTGTACGTATGGCTACATTGATTCTTGTGCACATTTCATACAAAAAAAATACTGTAGCACTCTCTCTGGATCCTTCTACAAGAGTTAGCTAGTTAGCAGTTTTTTTTTAAACTAGGAGAAAAATTGGACAGGACTAGACAACTTCTTTAGACTGCTAAAAATTCCATTTCTTTAAATATTAAATTAATCTTCAAGTGTACAGCAACATAATTAGCATTGATACGTTTTTCCCTCATTTCTGCTTCATTTGCTATATGTGCCAGCTAGAGTCAAGTTACTCCAAAGGTATGTATGTCCTGCATAGTAAATAAAATCTCATTTTTGTCGGTAACCATTAAATGGTCAGGCGTGTGAGAGGCCGCTTTCGATAACTGCATCGCTCGGCCTTTCTTATTAAATTTGGTTAAAAAAAATGTCTCAACCAGACATGCTAAATTTTATAATGAAAGTGAAGACAGAAACTTATGAATGATAAAACTTTGTGATAAACAGTTGAAATTCAGTAAAATAGTTCAAAATACATACTAAAACTCAGTTTAAAGTGTAAGTTTTGCAAGCCAAACTTATTCGAAGTGAATTCAATGCTTATGTTATGTGTACATTTTGAAGGTAAGAACTTCTTACTGTACAATCTGCATTTGGTAAACAGATTATACGTAATTTTGCGTTTTACAGTATTGCAGATTATAATCACTAGGTGCTCTTAATATAATGTAGCTACTGTATGTAACTATAGTTACTAAAGTTAACATACCATTTTGTTACTAAATTTCAATATGTACCGCATTTTTATAAAAATTTGGACGATTTTTACCTTCTTTTTTTTCTTTGTATAATTACAATGGTTTCTATACCCGGATATACAATTTTTTCACCATACGATGCCAATCTTGGAACGGATTAACATCGTATCTCGAGGGTGCACTGTAGTACGATAAGGCAACCAGGGGAATTCCCCTATGGTTGGGAACTCCTGTAGTATGATGTTTAGTAGTGCTGCATTTTTATTGGCTGCTTGTACCAAGTAATAGTGGATGTTAATAACAGTAATTACTCTACAGTCAACAGGGAAGCTGCAGTACAGTACATTCTGATTTTCATCAGGTCAGTACCATAAGTCCTCATGCTCAAGCCGTGGGCTTATGCTCACAAACAGATGACTCATGACGGAAAAATAACTCTCAAATAAGCTGTCAGTGGTATCTAGCCGCCCTTACCAACAAGCCCCATATGCTCACAGAACACGCGGCTAAAGACTGAAGTTTTGTCATCATGACTCCTTCGGGAGCGAGTGTTGAGACGGGTTTCGCTATACTTGTGTCCTTTTGAATAAGAAAACAGGCTACATCAGTGCATGTGAAAAGAATTTTCGTTCACTTCCATGTTCAAATTAAAATTCCTGAACCCTTGCATCAAGAACTCACTTGCCATGTCTCAGCTAGATCATTATTGCACTGTTAGAGGGCTTCATCTTTATGAAAAGATGCCGGTCAAGAATGAAAAGGTGTTAATAATCTATGACTGTGGTGAGCTAAACATACCTCATCATCTTCATAGATAAAAATTTCGTTTGGAATTTAAATTTACTTTTAAAAAATACCGAAAAAACACCCAAGAATTTGAGTGTCATGAATTCAAACTAAACAAAATCTTCATTGATAATTCACTAATAATTCATCTCGACTTGGGCGATAAATTCTTCTTTAGTGTAAAGTATTCCTTAAACATGTTCTTGAAAATAAACAAGTAGGTTGCCAAGACCCCATACATAAAAGTTTATTATGAATGCGCTTCTATGGTTATAGTGCGGCAACTGAGCAGAGACCGCATTTATCGAGAAGCCGCCCTGAGCTCCACATAAGTTTTAAAAGAATGGCCTTAGCCACACGACTTGAGCACGAGAACTTACGGTATATATTATATAATTTGCATTTGTGTATTTGGGATGTAATACAGTGTGTAATATTGTTCTTACTACAGATTTCATGTTAAAATGCGGCTTAAATATTGAACTAATAATATCTTTCATTACAGAATGAGTACTAGCAAGAAACAAAAATATGATGCAAGCTACATGCAATATTTATTTCAATGTCTAGTTAGCAAGGGTGAAGAAAAGCCAAATGTATGTGATGCATAAAAGTATTGGGCAATGATTCAATACGACCTAAAAAATTGAAGCATCATCTCTCCTCAGCAAAGGAACAAAACTTCTTTGAGCGACATGGAAAACCGCTCAAGCAGATGAGGCTAGACACAATTGGGGCTTTTCATGAATGAAACTCCAAACTACTGGAAGCCTCCGTACAAGGTAGCATATGAAATCGCTAATCAGAAAAAACCCCATACCATTGGAGAAGATTTATTAAAGCCATGTACACTGATGATGGCGAAACCTATATTGGGAAAGGAGGCTGAGAAGAAGCTGGCTGCAGTGTCATTGTCTAATAACACAGTGCAGAGAAGAAATTGCAGCATGGTCAATGACATTAAAGATCAGGTTGTCCAGCAGATAATGTTATCTCCATTTGGGCTCTTTGCTATTCAGTTGGATGAATCAACTGATGTAGCTTCATGCTCACAGTTAATGGTGTATGCCCGCTATGTACACAACGAAGAAATAAAAAAGGAATTTCTGTTTCGTGTACCTCTGGAAACCACAACCAAAGCTAAAGACATTTTTAATGTTGTCTCCAATTTTTTTGATGAAGTAGATCTAAAATGGGAAAATGTTATTAGCTGTTGTACAGATGGGGCACCAGCTATGCTAGGCACAAAATCAGGCTTTCAAGCTCTTGTAAAAAAGTTTCACTTAATGTAGAGAGCACTCACTGTATGCTGCACCGGCATGCATTGGCAGTTAGAACCCTTCCTTCATCTCTTTCCATTGTCTTACAGGAGGTAATCGAATTAATTAACTACATGAAGAGCAATGCACTGCACACAAGGCTAATTAAGGTACTTTGCAAAGACATGGATGTTGAGCACCAAACACTTTTGTATCACACACATGTTCATTGGTTATCACGAGGTAATGTCACAGCTCGAGTTTACAGCCTCCGAAATGAACTGATATTGTTTACCGAGCAACAGGGAAAAGAGAGTTTCCATAAGCATCTCACAGACAACAACTGGATTATTCAGATTGCATATCTAGTAGATATTTTTGAGCAGTTTAATTAACTAAATCTGAAGATGCAGGGTCCTAATACTGACATGATCATATTTATCAACCAGCTGAATGCTTTCAAGCAAAGCTGATGAGCTAGAAGAGGAAAGTCTGCTGTGGAAACTTTGCAATGTTTAAAGCTTAGACAACTTGCTGGACAGTGGCAACTTGGATCTTCCTCCTGAAATCCAGGACGAGATTGCAGAACATCTAGAACACTTTCACACAGAGTCCAAAAGATATTTCCCTAAAATACCTAGCGAAGACTTGGATCTGACCATCCATTTCAGTGTGAAGTCAACATGGTACCAGATGACTGTCAGAAAAAGTTTCTAGAGTTAAAACTTGAGTCGGCTGCAAAACTTTCATTTGGAATAACGTCCATTGCTGACTTTTAGCCAACAATGACCGCATGTTATCCCAAGGTAGCGAAAATTGAACTCCACAAACTGCTGCCATTTGTGACTACATAACTGTGCGAGTCAGGCTTCTCAACATTACACGTACTTCCCATTCAGTCTAAAACTTGTGATCAATTGATCGTACAAAATGATCAGCGCTGTGCTCTGTCCAAAACAAAGCCTCACGTTGAAGTACTGTGCGCGAATGAGCGGCAACAGAATTCTCAATAATTACATAGTTACATGTTGTATAAAAATATTTTGTTATGTGTTTGCAAATGTACAATAAAGTCTCATTATAATTTGTATTAGTCTTTGTTTTTAGCCATGAAGTATGTGTGGAGGAATTCAAATTTCTGAACATGTCTGAGGGGGAACATAGTAAAAAAGGTTGGGAACCCCTGGGCTAAATAGACTACTAGAAGTTATAGCTACTAGAATCTACGGCTTAGTCGGCTATTAGGCTGCGGCTTAAACGCCTAGGAGACACGGACCCCCATGGATATATAGTGACTGGAGACAAAGCTGACAAAGGCCTCTTGTGATCTTGAGTCAACGGTGAGTGCTTAATCGCTCCCCCGAGCAATATAACAATATACCTTACAAAAATATACCAAAAATAACACCGCATGAACGATAAGCAAACAATGACAACGATGGTCCAGCACTGCAAGCAAATGTGATGAAAAGGTACAGCAACAATTTCAAAATCTCACAATATCTTAGTAAATCCACCATTGAATTTCCCTCTGACAATTTCTATATTTGACAGTACCCTAACAAGACAATCTACTTCTAAACTACTTGGCTTCATCATCAACGACGTTTTATCATGGCTAGACCACATCTCATTCATTTCAAATAAAATATCATCTAACCTACGTTTATTTTATAACATTCGTCATCTTATGATCTTTGATACTGCCAGACTATATCACTATAATTTTATCCATTCCTATCTTATATATGGCCTGCATGTGTTTTACCCTACAACACCTGTAAAATATACCAACACACTATTTATTTTACAAAAAAAGCTTTACGACTTATATGCAAAGACCTAAACATACCCCATAAAAACCAGCACTTACCATCTACCAACTTAATAACAAGCACTACCGGTGTTCTTCCCTTACGTAAGCTATCACATTACTTCACCTGCCTCGCTGCTCATTCAATACTCCACGATAACTGCCCTAAATATCTCAGCTATAGCTTTCAAACCGTAAACCATAGTCACAAAACCAGAAACAGATTCAAATTACCTAGTGCCATAAGCCACAACAAACTCAACAGCAACCTGCTAAATTCATTTAATAATCTCTGCACTCATTTAAGAACTCTTCCTCTGCAATCTTTTAAAACAAAACTCAAACTACATCTACTTTCCTCTGACCAATAATACCATTCACCATATAGCCTTACCTATTTTAACCATTTCATATTACACTTTGTTTTCATGACTAGAAAACTTGTCATATATTTGTATACTATTTTCACTGAGCTATTATTTGTCCACTTTTTGTTTAAACAATACTCATATCAATCTTCAAGCTTGTGTTCTACATATTTTATGCATTCAGTTCTAATATTATTATATTAGTTAGACTATTCACTAGTTTTTTAGTTAGACTATAGTTTCTTTGCAGTCCTATCTATCTATCTCGATAAAATATCTCTTGTGGCCCGATAAGCCTTTAGAGATAAGATGCGACTATAACGATAAAAGAGATCAGATATTCTTATAAAATCGAGAGTTAAATAAAATCTGCCATTGAGCTTGTTCCATATATATATATCAAAACTTCATGACTCGGTTAAAAAATGAGAACTTCATGGCATCTGTATTAATAGTGTGCCTAATATTAGACCCACGAGTAAAATAGGCGGAGTTGCACAGTGTAAACTTGTGGCAGATTTGTTACTCATCATATTATACAGCTCATTGCAAGTGCATGCTTACTTACATTATTAGTCAACCCCGCGTCATTAACCCGTATATGGTCATTATTACCATATATAGTCATTATGCCCTTATATGGGTGAGCTGCAACCTATATAAAGGAAGGCATAGCCCGCAGTGGGGCAGTTGTTTTGTAGTCTAGTCAATACAATTATACACACACACACACTCTCTCTTCATTTCTCGCTTGAGCGGTCAGCAAGAATTAATGCAGGATAGTTGACCAGTATAGGCATCATCGGTCAGCTGGTTGACTACGGGGGTCAGCAGCTAAAGGTGCCCTGACTGGGTCGACCTAATTAGTAGCAGAGAGGTCGACCTAAGCTAATCAGACGACGGACCTTAGGGTTGACGTGGTCTTCTATAATCACATACAGCTATAGGCACGGCAAGCTAATGTAAGCCGACCTGTCGGGTCGCCATTAGGTACACTGGTAGACCAAGACAAAAACCAGTACACTGGTGGCAGCGGTGGGATCTTCTGACCATGCCTGGAAGGCGGTCAACTAGGAGAGAGGCAGCTGAGGCTGACCTCCATCAAGCTGATCAGTATGGGCGGATGGCTGACGCCATAACTGAGGCTTTACGGCAATCTCGACCAGAGAGGGACTTCAAGCCCCCTAAGTTTGATGGCAGTGATGATGTTGAACTGTTCATCAGTCAGTTTCAGGAAGTAGCTGAAGCTAATCAATGGTCTGCAGGGTCAGCACGTCTGCACCTCAGAGAGGTGCTGAAGGATGGTGCTAAAAGCTGTGGCAGGGGAGAAACTACAGATGCCATCTTTGCAGCCTTGAGAACTAAATTTGGTCTGACAGTTAGAGAGGCCAGGAGTCGATTAAACCTCAAGAAGGAAGTCAAGGTTAGCTTGCAAGATCATGCTGCGGAAGTAGAAAGACTAGCCAATATAGCTTATGCTGATCTGCCTGAGCACCATCGTGCAAATATGGCATTAGATGCTTTCTCCCTGACATTGGGCAACACCTATCTACAGAGGCATCTGTTAGCGGTGGGAGCACAGACTTTGGGAGAGGCAGTGCAGGCTGGAAATGACTTTCTGCAAATTCAGCCATTTAATCCTCGGTTGACCCAAAGGTCAACCATCATGGCTATAGAAGGGGAGGAAGAGGATGACCCCAAGGCAGCCCAGGTCGACCTCCCACAAACTACAAAATCGGCTACGTTGGAAGATGTCCTTGTAGCCCTAAAGGAGCTGACCACCTTGACGACAAGACTGGCGGTCAATGGTAGCCGACCCAGAAGCCAAGGTCGGACTACTCCAGAGCCGCAGCAAATCAGAAGGGCGACCAGCTGTTGGGAATGTGGAATAGTCGGACATGTCAGACGACAGTGTCCTCAGATGGCAGCTACCCAGCCAGCAAGAAACCAGCAGCAGGGAAACGAACATCGTCCACAGCAGTAGGGGGACATACTGACTGTGGACCCTCAAACCAGAGAAAGCCACCTTGGCAAACCCCACGTCGGACAGGTCGACCTCAGACCCCCCATGGGTCGACCTCAGTCCTACTAGAAAACTCCTTTGACTCACTAACTGAGCAGCAAACAGAGGAAATCCAAACCCCAAACCCAGTGGTTACAGAAAAGCTCCAGACAAGGAGACGGCGTAAGAGGTGGCAGCACACCGGTCGGACGACTCAGCAGGTCGGTCCTGAGAGAGTGGCTGCGGACACCCTTTGGAAACCGTATAGTAGTAGCTATTTCTTACCTGGGAAGATTATGGGCCGACCTGCTCATTTCCTGATAGACAGTGGATGCACCTCCAACCTACTCAGCCGTCATGTCTTTGACCGGCTTCCCGCTGGGATGAAGGCTCAGTTGGTAAAGAGAACAGACTATGGCACGATGGCTGACGGGTCTCGCCTAAACTTTCATGGCATGTTGACCGTACCCATCCGAGTCAGAAGTGTACAAGTGACTGTATCACTTCTTGTATGCCCCCTAAAAGAAGATGCCATCATCGGGATGCCATTCTTGACAGACCAATGCTGTGAGATGAATTTCCAAGAATCCACATTGGTAGTGAATGGTCAGAAGCTGATCTGCACAGATCGGGACGGACGACCCTTGGTGAGCAAGGTGCAGGTTGTCCGTACCATGACACTTCAACCTCGGTCGGAGATGGTGGTTACATGCCGCCTCACGACCCACACCTACCAACCCTTAGGAATGGTAGAGGGATCAGGAGATCGGTACATGGTGGCTGCCAGCCTCCACCTACCTGATGAGAAGGGAAGAGTGGCCCTGCGTTGTTTGAACCCGACAGATTCCCCTGTACAGGTAGCGTCGGGAACTGTGATTGGCAGCTACACAGGAGTCGATGAAACTGAAATCGGCCAGCCCTGGACAGAAGGGGGGCCAAAGGGAGCGAAACCAAGCCAGGATACCCGGCCTGACCCAAAGGTGGCTCCTCACGTGAAAGAGCTGTATAGCCAAGCTATAGTGCACTGTAGGAGTGACTGCGACAGACAACAGGTAGTTAGGCTCCTTGATCAGTATGCCGATGTTTTCAGTAAAGGGGATGGAGATGTGGGTCGGACTACCCTGGTCCAACATGAGATACCCACGATATCGGATGCTCAACCCATTCGGCAGACCCCATACAGGGTTGGCCCTGAGAAGGAAGCGGAAATAGATCGGCAGGTCTCTGAGCTGGCCAAACAGGGAATGATAGAGCAGGCATATGGAGCTTGGAGCTCTCCTGTGGTCCTGGTCAGGAAAAAGGATTGAACCTGGAGACTGTGCATTGACTATCGGAAGTTGAATGCGGTCACTAAACAGGACGCATATCCACTTCCTCGAATCGATGACAGTCTGGATGCTCTGTCAGGCAGCAAGTTGTTCAGCACTCTCGATTTGATGAGCGGCTATTGGCAGGTACCCCTGTCGCCGGGAGCGCAGGAGAAATCAGCCTTCATCACGAGAAGTGGGCTTTGGAGATGGAAAGTGCTGCCTTTCGGGCTGACGTCAGCCCCTGCCACGTTCCAGAGGCTTATGGAGCGAGTGCTGCAAGGGCTCCACTGGAAGACGCTCTTGCTGTATCTGGACGACATCATAGTCATGTCAGCCGACCTCCAGAGTCACCTGTCTAGGCTGTCAGAAGTACTAGACAGGCTTCGACAAGCCGGCTTGAAACTAAAACCATCTAAATGTACCCTCATGCAGACAAAAGTAAAGTACCTCGGACATGTGGTGAGTTCGACTGGGGTAGCCACGGATCCGGAAAAAGTGGAAGCGATCCACAGGTGGTCAGAGCCAACCGATGTGACTCAGCTGAGGGCTTTTCTCGGCACTACCGGTTACTACTACCGATACGTGCCCAACTACGCTTCGGTTGCCAAGCCCTTGACACTACTCACGGCAGAAGGGTCCACCTGGAAGTGGGGTCAACCTGAACAAGAAGCTTTCAGTCACCTCAAGTGGCTCTTGACGCATGCCCCTGTACTAGGCTACCCAGATCCGACCTTAGAGTACACCCTTGACACAGATGCCAGCAACGTCGGAACTGGGGCCGTATTGTCCCAGGTCCAACAAGGACAGGAGCGAGTTATCGCCTATCACAGCAAGACGCTCTCCCCTGCGGAGAGGAACTACTGTGTCACGAGGCGAGAACTCCTGGCGGTGGTGTTAGCCGTGAAACATTTCCGGCCCTATTTGTACGGTCGAGAGTTTGTCATCAGGACCGACCATGCTTCCCTAGTCTGGCTGCATCGGAGGAAGGAACCTTCCTGTCAGATAGCCAGGTGGTTGGAAAGCTTGTCGGAACACAGATACAAGATTGTGCACCGAAAGGGAGAGAAGCATGGAAATGCTGATGGCCTGAGTAGGCAACAGTGTGAAGACTGCAAGCAATGTGCCTCAATAGATAGACGAGATGGTGGGCCTCCCCGCTCGGAGATCTGTAAGGAATTACAGGAGGGGACGATTCCATCAAGTCGAGTTCCCACGGGAAATCTGGATGAGATTGAGTGGCCACTTCTGCCCCAACAACCCCAGAGATGGAGGAACCAAGCAGTGGGCATCCCGGCAGATGTGGAGATCGACCAGGTCGGACCCAACAGCGGGCCTCGGAGGGACAAGGAGGCCGGCCCCAGGCCAATCCAAGAGGGCGATTCTAGTGTAAACAAGAAGGTCGACCAAGGCTTAGGTCAGCCCCTCCCTATTATAGAAAAACGGCCCTCCGCACAGACGAAAGCTGGCGAAATTGTCGCGCTACAAAAGAGAGCAGAGATGGCAATCGGGAAAATTTACCAGGCAGTGCTGACTGGTAGACCCATAGATGCCCAAGTTTTACAACTAGGCGACCCAGAGTTGAAGAGGCTAGCCAACATGTTTTCACAGCTGCGGATCGATCCCGACGGGGTCTTGACAGCGACAATCCCAGGAAATGGTAGAAGCAAAGCAGTCACCGTCTGCCCTTTGCCTGTGCGGCAAGACCTAATCTGGGAGACACATAGACAGGCCCACAGTGGCGTAGATCGGACACTAAAAAGGGTCCAGTTGGACTGGTATTGGCCAGGAATGACCAGTGACGTACGTCGGACGGTAATGTCCTGTGAAGTATGCCAACAGGCCAAACATGGCACTGGTGCAACAACCTCCAATAGACAGAGGCTCTACGCTGGTCGACCGTGGCAGAGATTGGCTGTAGACCTGGTCGGCCCCCTACCCTTAACCACCCGAGGAAACATCTGGGCTCTTGTGATGACCGACCACTTCACTAGGTGGTCGGACGCTATCGCAATCCCAGATGCCACCGCGCCTACCGTGGCCAGTACGCTGGAGGAAAGGGTTTTCAGTTATTTCGGATTGCCAGAAATAATCCATACTGATCAGGGGGCCCAGTTCGAATCTGACCTATTCCAGGAGCTGTGTCGACTTTGGGGAGTCGAGAAGTCAAGGACGACCCCATACCGGCCTGAAGGTAACGGTATAGTCGAACGAAATAACAGGATACTCGGAGACTTCCTGCGAGCCCTCCTTACTGGAAGAGGACAGGAAGAGTGGGATCTCGTGTTACCACATTTAATGAGAACACTGAGGGGGATTCCCCATTCAGCCACCAAAGAAACTCCAAATTACATGATGCTCGGTCGGGAGTTGCGCCTCCCTGACCAACTCCAACATGGGAGTTCGGTGGAATCTTTTCAGAGTACGAATGAGTACGCTATTGA
Organism: Watersipora subatra; assembly: GCF_963576615.1. Classification (NCBI taxonomy): domain Eukaryota; kingdom Metazoa; phylum Bryozoa; class Gymnolaemata; order Cheilostomatida; family Watersiporidae; genus Watersipora; species Watersipora subatra. The sequence continues at coordinate 372,470 of NW_027045257.1, forward strand.
AATCCAAGATCGGCTCTTACGAGCCCATGAGATTCTCAGGCACAGGCAGTTAGAAATCGTGGCTGAAGACACCACTGAACCACCACTGTTCAAGGCTGGCGACCTGGTCTGGATGACCCGCAGACGTCGACGGAAGGGGGAGAACTCCAAGTTGTCGGCCAAGAGAGTTGGGCCTTACCGGGTAATCCAAAGCTTTCCAAATCACACGTACACAATCGAACGCCGGGGACAGCGTTCTGTACAGTCTGAACACCGGTTGAGAGCTTACAAACCCTGCAGCAATTATCATGGAAAAGCCCAAGTCTTGCTTGAGCCTAGTAGAAGGCCTAACATGCGTGGAGTAAGGAAAAACAATGGAAAAACTCAGGCAGAGCCTGTCTTAGAAGCTGAAAATGCAGAAAAGGCAAATAGGAAGGACAACTCCGAAGGTGGCGATGGGACAACTCCTAAGGAAGCTTTTGACAACCCAGAGAGCCAGCCTTCCAGTGGACAATGCCGAGATACAGAAAACTGCACTCCAGCAAGTGCGGAGGCAGGAGAGTCAGCTGTCCACCGACAGCCAGACAATGTTAGCAGGCCTCAGAGGAGTAGGAATCTGCCTCCGCACCTGCGGGAGTATGAGTTGAACAGTATCCAATTAAACAATTCGGGAGCGATTACTTCATCGGCAGCGGCTAGTTTAAAATGTGCTGCCATGCCCCAATCATTCAGTCAACACCAGCCTCAGATTTCCGTTCGGACTGTGAGTGTACGTCCAGAGAGGTTGGAAATCTCGATGCCAAGGAAGTCAATGTCAGCCGCTGACCGGTTGAGGTTAGAGGCTCAGCAATTGCGTAGGACGGCCGCATATTTAGAAAAGCTGGCCGACCAGCAAGAGGCCAGACCGTAGCTACGACGGTAACAAGTAGTTGGAACTCATTTCCTTCGCTATTTTATCACCATTACTATCCTTTTTTTATTATTATTTTATATATATGTATATATAGACGGATAGCCGTCTATAGGGGCGGCGTATGTGGCAGATTTGTTACTCATCATATTATACAGCTCATTGCAAGTGCATGCTTACTTACATTATTAGTCAACCCCGCGTCATTAACCCGTATATGGTCATTATTACCATATATAGTCATTATGCCCTTATATGGGTGAGCTGCAACCTATATAAAGGAAGGCATAGCCCGCAGTGGGGCAGTTGTTTTGTAGTCTAGTCAATACAATTATACACACACACACACTCTCTCTTCATTTCTCGCTTGAGCGGTCAGCAAGAATTAATGCAGGATAGTTGACCAGTATAGGCATCATCGGTCAGCTGGTTGACTACGGGGGTCAGCAGCTAAAGGTGCCCTGACTGGGTCGACCTAATTAGTAGCAGAGAGGTCGACCTAAGCTAATCAGACGACGGACCTTAGGGTTGACGTGGTCTTCTATAATCACATACAGCTATAGGCACGGCAAGCTAATGTAAGCCGACCTGTCGGGTCGCCATTAGGTACACTGGTAGACCAAGACAAAAACCAGTACAAACTTTTTAAAATCGACCATAAGGTCTTGATTTAAAATTTTCAGTAAAGTGTTTTTATTTTTTTTTTGTCGTACACCGCTTTTTAGTTAGTTTACTTGCCGTGGTACCTTGTGGAAAACATATTGTAAAATATGACTATTGATTACCACAATAAAGATTGCTCATATTGCTCACAAGGCGAGGTTTAAATGACACGTACGCCATTGACACGCGAGCAACAAAACAAGATATAATGACTTAATACAAAGTTGTAGGGCTACTTGACTTTTGTTTTACTTACACTATGGAAAAGTTTATTGCACAGTGGAAACCGTTCATAATACTAGCTGTGAATGGTTTGCTGATAGCCTGGCCACGGTTATTATAAGCGATTTGTTTTTGTATAAACGTACAACAATGGATACGTTATGACGGCAGAGTTCCTTGACATTTACGTTACGCTAATTATTTTTTGACACATAAGCTCGCAAGTGCAATCACATACACGCTCTATGTCATTAACTAATTAAGTAGGCGGAGCTTAGTAACGAAGCTGTTTGAATGGGGACAGCCCTATGTTCCGCAGGCCCTATGTTCCGCAGGCCCTATGTTCCGCAAGGCCCTATGTTCCGCAAATCGCTACGGCTCAATCAGTAAATTTATTGCTGTCTAGACGTTGCGGACGTAAAAGTGACTGATGATTCGTCTCAGCACATTAGCTCTGCCGATGTTTCTCACGCAAGAATACAATAAACAAGTTTATGTAGGAATGCGTACTGTATAAGTAATAAGTTGTCCAAGCGATTGTATTATAATTAAATTAAAAAAAACTAAAGCCTGTTTTCTGATTATTTGATTTTGTAAATATAATCAAAAAACGTGTATTACTCGCTGATTGTTAATGAAATCATCAGAGCATATCTTCCTCACTGAATAATAACATCTATAAAATCATGGAGGCCTATGCTCCTCATTTAATATTGCGCAGTATACTCGCAAGGGCTGATGTTCATCACATAATATTTTGCAATGCACTCAGCAAGGTATATGTTTCTCACTCAAAAAGATTACAAATATAATTCTATATTTGTAATTATTTTAGTCAATATAATGTGATTAAATTTATAATTACAATATATTCTGTATTGTCTTGTATATAAACTCTGCATATAAGTCTTGCCGTGAAGCAATTTCTGTTTGCTGCCAGTATGATTTTACTTTGCTACTTATAATTACCCTCTCTACATAACCGTTTCGTTATTTACATCTGACAATCTCACCTACAGATGGGGAGTTTCCTTCTCATGAAATAAAATTGAAGATATTTATTTTTGCCTGCAAATAGAAGCGCAAATAATATTATATTTGATATTAATATCATTTCAATGAAGATTAACTAACTACAAATATAATCATGAGGACCTATATTTCTCACTCGATAATAATATAAATATAATGATTGAAGCCTAAGTTTCTCACACAATAATAGTATAAAAATCATCATGAGGACCATGTTTCTCACTCAATTATTTTATAAAAATAACCATGATGGCCTATAATTCCATTTCATATTGCGCAATATAGTCAAAGGGCCTCACTCGATATTGTACAATACACTCGCTTCGGCCTATGTTCCTCACTTGATATTGCGCAATATACACAAAGGGCCTATATTCCTCACATCATAATGAGCATATTTTACTTGCTTGGGCCTATGTTCCTCACTTGAGATTGCGCAATATAATTAAAGGGCCTATGTTCCTCACATCATAATGAGCATATTTTACTTGCTTGGGCCTATGTTCCTCACTTGAGATTGCGCAATATATTCAAAGGGCCTATATTCCTCACATCATAACGAGCATATTTTACTTGCTTGGGCCTATGTTCCTCACTTGAGATTGCGCAATATAATTAAAGGGCCTATGTTCCTCACATCATAATGAGCATATTTTACTTGCTTGGGTCTATGTTCCTCACTTGAGATTGCGCAATATATTCAAAGGGCCTATATTCCTCGCATCATAACGAGCATATTTTACTTGCTTGGGTCTATGTTCCTCACTTGAGATTGCGCAATATACACAAAAGGCCTATATTCCTCACATCATAATGAGCATATTTTACTTGCTTGGGTCGATGTTCCTCACTTGAGATTGCGCAATATATTCAAAGGGCCTATATTCCTCACATCATAACGAGCATATTTTACTTGCTTGGGTCTATGTTCCTCACTTGAGATTGCGCAATATATTCAAAGGGCCTATATTCCTCACATCATAACGAGCAGATTTTACTTGCTTGGGTCTATGTTCCTCACTTGAGATTGCGCAATATACACAAAGGGCCTATATTCCTCACATCATAACGAGCATATTTTACTTGCTTGGGCCTATGTTCTTCACTTGAGATTGCGCAATATAAACAAAGGGCCTATATTCCTCACATCATAACGAGCATATTTTACTTGCTTGGGCCTATGTTCCTCACTCAATATTGCGCAATATACACAAAGGGCCTATATTCCTCACATCATAACGAGCATATTTTACTTGCTTGGGCCTATGTTCCTCACTTGAGATTGCGCAATATACACAAAGGGCCTATATTCCTCACATCATAACGAGCAGATTTTACTTGCTTGGGTCTATGTTCCTCACTCAATATTGCGCAATATACACAAAGGGCCTATATTCCTCACATCATAACGAGCATATTTTACTTGCTTGGGCCTATGTTCCTCACTCAATATTGCGCAATATACACAAAGGGCCTATGTTCCTCACATCATAATGAGCATATTTTACTTGCTTGAGTCTATGTTCCTCACTCAATATTGCGCAATATACACAAAGGGCCTATATTCCTCACATCATAACAAGCATATTTTACTTGTTTGGGTCTATGTTCCTCACTTGAGATTGCGCAATATGCACAAAGGGCCTATATTCCTCACATCATAACGAGCATATTTTACTTGCTTGGGCCTATGTTCCTCACTTAAGATTGCACAATATACTCAAAGGGCCTATATTCCTTACTTAATAGGTATTTCAAAAAAGCAGCAACAGAACCAAGTACATGTAGTTATATCTAGCAACTAAATGATGACATTGTCCAGTAATTTATTTATTGGAAACTGGTAAAATATCCTCATGTGACATTAGTGCCATAAATTGCAACAAGTGCTTGTTAAAAAAGTTTCTATATCTCCTCTTTCTACTTTACATGTTTTACTCTTCACTTGCCTAATTTAAATAAAAGAAATGAGCTAATCGATGTAATAATATATTATGTAACTATAATAATAAAATGTGTTTTAAACATCTACCATAAACAAAACAGCCAAGTAACCAACGGATTATTTGGATATTATATAGCCGATATATTTAGGATTTTATCTTGTTCTAGCAATTTCATCTGAGAGCCCCAACAGGTATGAACTATTTTTTAATAAATAATTTTACATACAAAAAGTGTTCTCTGACAATCAACTGAATCGATAAATACAATATACAATAGATTTTTATGAAGTGACTGCGGGTAATTTTAAATTATTTCATTCACAGCATATTTTATCGCTCGCCAATAGCTAGTTATTGTTCGCTTTCTGTCTCTTGAGTTTTTGGATTCGTTCTTCTAACTTCTGCCACTTTTTGCGCCTGCGAACTATCAGTTTCCCTGAAATGAAAATTATTGCATATAAATAAAAATGCATTTGAAAAGCGTTTAGGGTATATATATATATATATATATATATATATATATATATATATGTATATACATATATATATGGTTTGCCAAAGAAGGTAGATTATAATGATCGTTCATATATTTTTTCGTAAAAAGACAAACCTTTTTCAGCAGCTGCGGCTCGTTGTTTATACAACACTTCTTCATCTTTTAGACATGAAATGAGAAGCCATATCGAAGGGTGCTTCCTTCCAACGACGTCATTGAAATGGCTGTTCCAGGCTAGGCATAAAAGACAAACACTGCTGAATAAACTCATAGTATGATTAAGCTATGCGAATGATCTTTTTTAATCCAAAATTTCGGATAAAAATTGCATACAGCTTTTATTTTTTTTGTGGAAGCTTATTTCTGATTTACAGCAGATTGCTGTATGCTCACGAGCCTTTTAGGATCTTAGCCTAAATACTGGGGACTGCACATTCGCACTGTCGTCTACGTAATGTTTGATATGCACATATGCAGTAAAATACTTAAAGTTTGTAGTGAAGGCAGCGGCTTTTTGAACGCTTCTCTTTTTTATTGAATTACTTTGAGGAAGACAAAATTATAAATTGAGTGTCAATAAACTTTGCTGGTTTTCAATATGTTAAAACAGCAAAATAATATGAATCAGAATCAAAGGATATTGGCACATGATGTATCATTATAGAATATAGTCTTAAGAATAAAAATCTGCCTGCATACTGCTGGCGAGAATTGTTTTGCTGACAGATATTTTTGTTAACAAGATTCAACATATTCCACAAATGTAGACAATATGCAATAACTGGGGAAGCCGAATTTCCAAGCATCACTAATTTTGTGTAAAGGACGATGTCTGAGTTTTTTGATATTGTAATTTGTTTCAGCTTTTTATATTCACCTTCCACATAGTTGTTAGTCCGTGTGCTTATGTCTCGAAAATATACGTTCCATACACTGATTGGAATGACTCCGTGTATAAAGGTATCATGGAAATAGGCTAGTAATATCTCCATGGCTGGGAAATGTTTCGCCGCCTCCCTTACAGCTACTGAGCTCTTTAAGCTACTACAATAAGAAATGAGAAAACATTAATTAAGGATTCAGATGTCATCGAGGAAGCATGGTGGAAATCATACTATGAGATGTTTGGTTGGATTTATAGGTGGCGAACTCAAACGTTTGCTGCATTTGCTCTCTTGCAAAATATGTACTTTGTAAAACTGTTTCCTGGCAATTGGTAGCTCATATTTTTTGGTTGCTTTGAATTTACACTGAAGTTATATTATACTTATAAGTTATATTATTTTTGAAGAAGCCAGATGAAAGGTTTCATCCAATATATTCGTTAGTAATAAAGTGATGGTTAATCCTATCAATGCCATATTTCAGAAAACAGGCCTATTTGCTTTTAAACCAATTTTTAATGCACACATCTGCTGATCAGCATTTGTTCATGTTGAAAATGGTACTATAACCCTTTCTCTGTGACCTTACATCATTATTGTCTCCTACTTGTATGTTTAGGTAATTTATATCTTAATAAGCCAGTTCATTGCATAATTAGTCATCGCACCTGTAACAGTTGTTGCCTGGACTTTGTCTAATAAAGGTGTTTAACTTGAGAAAACTATCCAAGGATATATACATTTCACAACCCAGTTTCAACTGTTCAAATGATCATCATGTTAAGGCAGACCACGTTTTTACTATAGGAATTTCAAATGAAATAAATAAACATACATAACAATAAAAATCTTCATTAAACAGTCATGCTAATTTAATACAACTCACTCAAATGCCCCGATCACGTGATGTGGTGGAAGGAAACCCATACTTGATAGCTTTTGTACAATATCTTGTACATTACAATCTTTCTGGTATGCGGATTTCAGACCAAGCGCTGCCACCTTTCGAGAAACACTCTGGGTGAAGTGGAAATAGCACCCACATATTGCTACATTGGGCCATGCTGATTTTACCGCTTCGTGGAGACTAATCTCGAAATCACAAACAACCTCCAGAGCATTCATTTCTTCAGTGCCCTTGACAACCTTGAGCATCTACAAATTTATAAAGTCATTCAAATTCAGGCAGCAATTTGGAATAATTACAAAAAACTTTTAACATGGTATAATTATTAATAATTAGCGACCATACATTGTAGGGCACATTTAGCTTAGATTTTATGATAGGCAATATTGTGTAATAAGTATAAGATGGTTAGCAATTATTCAACACTGCTGAAGCTTTTGCTAGGAGTTATTCATCAGAGCCGCTTGAGCGCGATAAGTGTAAGAAGCTTTCTAAAGGATTGAACCCTCTGTGCTTATCCATTGACTAATAAGCTGATGCGGTCTAAAAATAATTGGCCAACGGGCTTTCATTTCCATTAGGAGTACATGTACATAATTTAGTGATTTGTAATACAGTGTCTCTAGTAATATTTACTAGAAAATAATAATATTATTACTAAAGACACTTTTTAAATCAAACACTCGGGCTGTTATCATCAGCATAAGCTAATCTGAAGCAACAAGTTATTGTTTTTAATAAGATTCAATTTCAATATAATAAATAAAACCACTAAATTATTTGCTTTTTTTAATTGTTTAATGTGTTTTAATCAGGATAGTCATTTAATTTTCACGTGACTGTATAGAACTGTGGTTCCGGTGACGGTTAGTGGGACATAGTAGTTGGACTATATTGTACTAGGCGGATAGTCCAGTACACGTAATGAAGAGTCAAACATCGATCAATCAGGCTTACGGTCTTCAGAAGCCTCATGAAAATTTAAAAAGATCTCGTTGATTCAGTACATAATGCAGCGTTTTATAACCATGCAGGCAGTAATACCTCAAATATATTTAAGAAATCAATGATGAACTCTGTAGATTAAAACATATAGGGCGTGTGCCTACAACGTAAATAATCGCTTCCAGGAACCTTTACATAATAGAGATTTTACGTTATAAGAATAGTAAACTACATGTATATTGCCTAATCCATTCCAATATCTTCCCAAACTCACCCCTTAGTCATACAAAAAACAACATTTTAATTTGTCAGCAGTATTATTGGTTTGCAGCGACAATGCTCATTTACAACGATTTGCTTATTTTTTCTAAACAGCAAAGCCTATTCAACAAAGTGAAACTAATAGCAAATGTTTCAGACATCTAAAAGTAAGCAAAGCAAAAAAATATATTTTTACTATAAAACTAGCAGTACTACCTGTTCGTAGTCTATCTGTATGCAGGGGTCAAAGTTAGTATAAAATATACCTTTCGGTGGTGCTAAAACTCGTGACATTCAGATTGGTAGATTGACACTGTAACACCTGCACCAATCGATCCCCCTCAAGTATTTCTGAATAATTGCGCAGCTACCTTATCCTCAGTTTTGTCGACACATCTGACAATTTATCTCGACAATTTAGAATGTCACAGAAGCTATACATATGTAATAGTAATGCATTCGGTTTGTTCGTTTGCAAGTGTGGCGAGATGTGCTGCCATTCGAAGATAATCTGAGAACTCACCCGACTTGACTCTCTACGTTATATTTTTTTATGGTGTGCGAAGCAAAAACTTCACATAAATTCCAAATAGCGTAAAGATTTAAGTTATAGAAGTGTTTACTATACTGAATGATTTTTATTTATTAAAACTCGATATCATCAGATTCACCATGAAGCTCATTTTGTAACATTGGCCCTCTTATATACACTAGTATGTAACTATATACACTAGTATGTAACGATATACACTAGTATGTAACTATGTACACTAGTATGTAACTATGTACACTAGTATGTAACTATATACACTAGTATGTAACTATGTACACTAGTATGTAACGATATACACTAGTATGTAACTATGTACACTAGTATGTAACTATGTACACTAGTATGTAATGATATACACTAGTATGTAACTATGTACACTAGTATGTAACTATGTACACTAGTATGTAACTATGTACACTAGTATGTAACTATATACACTAGTATGTAACGATATACACTAGTATGTAACTATGTACACTAGTATGTAACTATGTACACTAGTATGTAATGATATACACTAGTATGTAACTATGTACACTAGTATGTAACTATGTACACTAGTATTTAACTATATACACTAGTATGTAACTATGTACACTAGTATGTAACGATATACACTAGTATGTAACTATGTACACTAGTATGTAACTATGTACACTAGTATGTAATGATATACACTAGTATGTAACTATGTACACTAGTATGTAACTATGTACACTAGTATGTAACTATGTACACTAGTATGTAACTATATACACTAGTATGTAATGATATACACTAGTATGTAACTATGTACACTAGTATGTAACTATGTACACTAGTATGTAATGATATACACTAGTATGTAACTATGTACACTAGTATGTAACTATGTACACTAGTATGTAACTATATACACTAGTATGTAACGATATACACTAGTATGTAACTATGTACACTAGTATGTAACTATGTACACTAGTATGTAATGATATACACTAGTATGTAACTATGTACACTAGTATGTAACTATGTACACTAGTATGTAACTATGTATACTAGACAATGTAGAAGTTGGTAATCAAGATTGCTTATCTCCAAGAGACTGTTATTCAAAGAATACTACCTCCTTATACAGTGTTGTACTTTTTGAAGCCAACAAACAGAATATTGTAGGCACCACTGTATCGGCAACAATGGCATGGATAGAAACAATCTGCCGATATGGAAATGGTGCGGCTTTAAAAGTTCCATCAATGTAGATGGTCTGCGAACTCCTGGCAATGTCAAGGCTTTCTTGTGTGGCGAAAATCAATATTCCAGTTTTGTTGTTCTATAAATGAAAAGTAATTAGATTGAAACTAACAGCTATACAAAATGCCATTTGACAATTAACAGTTAAAACTTTGCATTTGAGATGAGTAATTTCAATAGTAATAGAACACGCCTTCATTAACTCACTAAAAATTACAACTATACTATTTTTGTCTGGTGGATAGTTGACTCACTTACCATTGTTAAAATATTTTATTATAACAATGCCTTGGGTTAGATACCACGTTTTTGAAAGTAACTGCAAGGACATAAAGAATTATATTTTTAGAATTATACTTACTTGGTAAAACATAAATGGCCGGTTATCATGGGTACATTGCCACTCTAGTGGTATCTGGACTTCGTCCAACAGTTTTGGGATTTTAGGGAGGTTGCTTGACCTGTTAAAAGCAAACTTAAATAAAAACTGTAAAAAATGATGAGCAATCACAATATTGCATAATGTAGAATAGGCAGACTTCAGAATAGGCTGAACACTATGAAAATTAATAACAAGTAATGAGTCAGGATTGAAAAGTTCACCATTGTTAATTCAAAGGTATAATACCCTGATTTCAACCCTCATTACAAACTTGCGAGCTAGGTGTGTTTTTAATGTTATTCTTAGATTATGGTAGCTTTGTTAAATGCACATTGCCATCTGAGAAAAGAATAATATATATTTTATTCCATCAATTGTATTAAGCTTCACTAACTAAACTAAATTCTTCTGAATTCAGCGATTTGTTTATTTAACATGGAGTAGCCCAACAATTTCTCGACACTGCAAAAAATGGTGATCGCCCATACAGTTCAATATTGTTATTATTATTAAGTGTTAACTAGTTATTAGTTATCCACGTTACTAAACTAACGTGTCAGTAGCAGCCTCAACCCACCTTGCTCTCTTCAGCACACTAGAAACAGTGCCATACTCAGGGAATTTGGCATGCTGTACAGCCTCTTTTGCGTATGTCCTTTTCAGCGTATCAATTGGGTTCAATAAAACCAACTTCTCTAGAATCTGTCTTTGCTTATCATGCCTTATTTTGCCTTCATTGGGAAGATGGCTATGGTCTTCTGTGGCATACACCTTAACAAAATCACCTTCACGGGAGACAGAGTATCGCTGAGTCATTATCCATGCCCCACACTGAAGCCAGCATCTCCAACGAGTAGAGCTCACGAGGTTGCGGTTACGCTGGTATCGATAGCCATCGTATATTAACACATAACCACCTCTGTTTCCGCGAATGGCTTGTCCCTAAAAACCATATCAAATTGCTGTACTGACCAATACTGAACTAGTGTTTCCCTCACTTTTCGCTGTAAAGGAGGACTGAATATAAGGATCAATAAGTACATGTATGGGCTAAAATTTTAACACAAGAATACATGAAATTATTTTTGAAATTGGAGTACAGTAAATTTTTACCCTAAATTTGGAGTAAATTAAATTAAAAAAACGTGAATTGAGAATGCAATAAAAAGCTCAATATAAAACTTAATGTAGCACTAGTTTATGACAAACACTTTGGGTTTTACCGAAGACCCCGTATCAAATATAGATGCTCTGCTACTTTACAGTTTTGTTTCGGCTTGGACTAATCGTCAAGTCGCAATCTGATCATGTGACCCAATACTTCGAAAATAATTTTTGAAGCACTTTTCGATTATCACAGGTAACCAACAGGCTCATCATGATTATCAGACAATGATATGTACTCATTCGAGCTAAGGTTGAAAAGTTTAGCGATTTTTTACGGTAAGTTATAAGATATCACTGCTAAAAGTGACAGCATTACAATGACGATAAAACAGACACGTAAGAACATTAGACATGGTTTTATTGAATGCGTGAAGTGTATTTGTGAAAATATTTGCTGAAAAATCCTGCTACAGATGCATTATTATGAATGTTTAAAAGGTCTCAAATAACGAAAATTGAAAATTTGTTCTACTCACTTTCTCCAAATGTTGTGTAAACATTTGGGTACCGACTACCAATTCTACCGGTCTACGGTAATTCTGTCAAGTCACTTTATGTAGAACGCGGTCTTTGTATCAGCTCAGTTCTGCAGCTACCCATATAAACGATATACAGCCTCCCATAAGCCCCGCCCACATTATGTCGCCTATTACCTATTGCCTACGTACTAGTTTCTTACTAGTATTCTTACCGAATACTAAATAAGTGAAATAAGCAAGCCACCTCTTTGAAAATAATATAGACAGGGATAGAGTTTTAAGGATGAGAAGTCTGCTGCAAACTGAATTTGAACTCACATTCTCCAGTTCTGCGGACACCCATATACCATATCCGATTCACTACAATATTCTGCAAATCATGTTTTGCATTATCTTCAACAATATTATTTTATTATATAATTTTTACAAGCAAAAATATTTTCATCTCGGTATAAAGCTTTTATTAAAAATATTCATCAAGTCGTGGCCACTCACATAGTATTAGCTGATACAATAAGACAAATTCATCTACTGCAACAAACTCAAACAAAACATCATCCAACACGCATTCAAGTCTCGCTTTCTCCTTTATGGCAGTTTCCACACTGACAAAGCTTCTTCGGCTGGTGGGACGACATAAATATTCTGTAATCAGTAAAACAAGTAAATGTAAACAAAGTAGATGCAATAAATATGTCATTCATAGATATGTCATTCTAAAGCGTATCTATTGACAGCTTCCAAATTGGGAGATAAATAGATTGCGAGTGTAATTTTAAAAACGAATAAACATTTAATAAAAGCACAAGTACGCCACGCCAACGATTCGAAGCTTTGGTTCTGGAAATTAAAGATTTGCAATGATCAATCGATTTTACCCACTTCCTACGAGTGAAAATAATTTGTAATCATGACTCTAATTTACCAAAGAAAATTCGAAAAAATATTATAGCTAGGTAAAACGGCAGATAAGCTATGAAACGATGATTGGAGATAGCAAAGAATTATCATTTTATTAATTAGTATATGTCTTTATGACTATAAAAAATATTACATTTACTAAAGTATAGAAGACTCTAAGTTAATTTACCTCCATTCTGTCTTCTTCTGCAGCAGAACGCTGCTGACGCCTGTCAGCTTTGGCCATAGGCTGTCTACTCTAATCTTTTACTAAAAGTTGCTCAGATAACTCTGAGTAGCGGTCGCTCGAACTTGAAGCCATTTTAAAACTATGTATAACTTAGTAATTGTTGAAACGCGTTGAATCAGTAACGATGAGAATGAATTCTCTAACGATGAGAATCTTCGAGATCACAGACAACGCGTTTTACGAGTGATAACATTTATTACGGCCTATATAAAAATTTCGCACGCATGATTGGCTAACGAATCGACCTCATATTTATTGCTCGTGGTTTCGTTTCAGATACCTTGCTTGTGACGTCACGAAATAGGCATCCCCTGGAACGTGAGCTTTTTAAAAGAGGGCCTCATTCAAACGCATATATCTCTGGACAGGGTTGGTCTACAAAGACAGAAATGGCATCAAATTGTAGCTGATGTTTTAGCCTTTTATGGGTCCTAATTTCATTTTTGACGCAACTACATCTTTAAGTATTAAGCATAAATTGTGTCATAGAGCAATTATTGCTCTATGACACAATTTATACTCACTCAGCAATACAAATTAATCATTATGTCACACAAAGTCTGCCAAAGAAAGTAGATTACAATGTTAGTTCCCATATTCAGCAGCTGCTGCGGCTTGTTGTTTATACAATACTTCTTCGTCCTCTAAACATGAAATGAGAAGCTATATCGAAGGGTGCTTTTTCCAACCATGCATTGAAATGACTGTTCCGGGCTAGGCATTAAGGAAAAACACTTTGCTGAATAAGCTTATAATATGATTAAGGTATACGAATTATCTTTTTCAACCCAAAATTTTGGATGAAAATCGCATACAGTTTTTATTTTAACTTTGTGGAAGCTTGTTTCTGATTTACAGCAGATTGCAGTTAGCTCACTAGCCTTTTAGGATCTTAGCCTAAATACTGACGACTGCGCATTCGCACTGTTGTCTACATAAAATTTTATATGCACATATGCAGTAAAATATTAAAAAAAAAAAATTTTTAAATATGAAAATCAATTCTTATCCATATAGCTCGTGTTCATACTATCCATAGTTACTATTTAACAAAATCTTGATGGCACGAGCAATGTGGATAAATAAAAAACAATTGTTCATGGTTGTTGAAGACGAAAGGCTTTCCAGCAAAAGCCGTTATTATTGAAACCTTTTCATAAATAGCAAATAGCAAATAAGCCAAATAGCAAATTTAATGGCGACGAAGCATGCATTTGTCTACGGATTCACAAACACTCATATTAATGATAGTTCAGCATATAAGTGTTAAAGCTATTTCACAGAAGTACCAGTATCAAATATCAGCGAAGATACCATATATATTTCTACTGAACATGCTTAGTACATCACTTTCAATCATAATATGGCAGGCGCTAATGTTATGCTGAACTACTACTGATCGGTTTTAAGTTTAACAAGTAATATATTCGGAAAACATTAGGCAAAATATTCCAACTGTAAATTCTAAATAGACTATAGATATGCACTGTTGGTTTTTTTACTACCTCCTGAGCAGCTCACACCCAATTGAGAACAGGCAATGCTTAACTTTTGTTTTAGCATGTGATCCATTCACAAACAATATCATAAGTGAGTCAACCAAAACCTCGTATAAAACATGCCGATGAACTCTATTTATCATATCGAATAAAAAAACTTTTGAAAGCTATATTTCTTTTCGGATAGCAACAATCGATACAGTTATAGTGCTTCTAAAATATTCTGGAATAGCGGGATGAACTTATACATGAGTAATACTTATAATAATACAATTTTTGCCTTAAAAATGCCTATCCACTTGTAAAGAATTGCCATTTATACTAATGTAAGCGTTCATTTCATATATTTTTGTAAGATTCTATTAACCAAATACTCTATGTAGAGCTAATCTTCTAGGCATAGAACTGCATTGATTACTATAGCATTAAACAACTTCTACTGTAGTTTGCTTATTAATCAGTAAAATACTTTCCACTCTTGATTTGATCGTTAGTCCTATCACCACCATTTTTTGATAACCAGGTGTATTAACTTTTAAATAACTTTTTAATGCGCACAATTGCTGATCAGCTTTTGTTCAAATGTTTATCATGTCAAATAATATTCAAATGAAATTAATAAAATTGTATAACAACAAAAATCTACCTTACAATAATCATATTAATTTAATACAACTTACTCAATGTGATGTGGCGAAAAAGATCCTATACTTGAGAGTGTTTGTACTATCTCTAGTACATTACAATCTTTATTGTATGCCAATTTCAAACCAAAAGCTGCAACCTTTCAAGAAATACTTTGGGTGGTGTGGAAATAGCACCCACATACTTCTACATTGGGTCCTGCTGCTTTTATTGCTTCGTGCAGACTGATCTCAAAGTCGCAAACAACCTCAAAGGCACTGAATTCTTCAGTGCCGTTGACTACCTTGAGCATCTACAAATGTATACAGTAAAGCCTTAATGCTTTATTATTTTTACTTGCCTTTTTATATTAATTTGCAAAAAGAGAATGTTTTGAAAAACTCGACCTCATGTAATGTCATTACTTTGTGTGTTGAGACAAACACTTACTAAAAATTTCATGGTATGTTAAAGATATTGTACATAGCGGTGATGATAAACCTTATCAAAGTAAAAACATTATTTTAAGAACTTAAACTTCTGACTTAAATTATTAAGTCAGACAATCAAACGGAGCAAATGTTTACGACTACATGTATATAAATGTGGCTGCAATAAGACACTTTTCTGACATACCCTCCAATAGCCTTAATTTTTATGAACACAAATAATAATGTCACAACATAACTTATGCTCAACTGCTGCTGGGCACAAGAAAAACTAAAAAAGTGAATAACAATTCTCAGGTTGATAAGCTGGCAGTTGTCAGTCCTAAATTAGTGCCCATATTCCCCCATAAGCCTGATTTATTCTGCTGGCTACGTGTTCAGTGGGATGATCAGTATAGGTGCTTTTATAAAAACACCATAGGCATAAGAAAACGGCTATCTACAGCCATCTCCTTTCTCGGTGGTCCCTGATGATCAGACTCAGAGTTACAGAGCCTGAGTGAGTATGAGTTGGCTGAAACATACGACATATTAATTGTTGCTGCGAGCATAACCTTCTGATGTGAAATATGATCTTTCAGCTTTATGAACACCACCCAGGGAGCCTGCATAAGCAAAGTTGAATTAGAGTAGAATGACAAACAGGACTCCCTGAATAACCTACATTTATAATAGGCCTAACATCACATAAGCATAGGCCCCAAACATACTTGCTGGTAGTTGTAAGATAAACTGCACCTCTTTGGTCAGTTGCAAATTTTTCCAAAGCTGCTTAAAATGCGCTGTTGCTGGCTTGGTAGCAAGTAAACACAAATACATTATACATCGCTAAATTCAAAATCTCATCACTACTTGGAATACCTCATCACGCTATGGTTAGAATGCAATAAGATTGAATTTCCTGAACTTTCCCAAACCCAAGTTCCCAAAAGTTATTGATTAACTTGAGCATCATAAGGTTTCACCACAGGTTTTTGTATTCTAAAAGGAAAGAGTATAAATGTATTACTCCAAAATTCGAGTCTTGAGGTAATTTATAAAGGCATGTTTTGTATAATGCCAGAAAAAAGGTTTTTTTTTTGTATACAGTATACATAACTGAATTGTCAGTTTCAGCATGGCTCACCCCAGTGAGCAACAGCGAGTTGTTTTACGCGAGAACAAGCAAGAAAAATCCGACTGGGCAGAGCCAAACATAGGGTCACACACATAGGCAATTTTTTTTACTTTTTTGTGATCATAATTTTCTGTCAATTAGTGAGTAAACATGTTCAGACATACAGAAACAAGAAAGTTTTTATAATGAAATAATCTCTCATGATGATATGGGGTATGCAAGTAGATTTTTCTGGTATGGTGTGTGACGGGCGGCACAATAGGTCATCTTTCTTAAAATTTTGCTATTCATTCTGAAATAAATTTTGCTTTTCTTTTATAATCAATACAAAAGTAGATTTTTAGCTTAGGTGTTTTTTCCTAACAAATGCAACTTTTTTTTACCATTCGCGTGAGCAAAGAATAGCTTGTTCCGCGTGTCACAATTTTAGTGCATTTAGTTGCAGCCTGTTCTTCCTAAGCTATCTGAGGTAAAAATCTTTTATCTATAAAACGAAATTTGGCGAGAATTGGCGAGTTTGACCAGCCAAACTTGCTAATTAGCTGAAAATATAGCTATAGTTTCGGTTTTATGGGCACATGGAAGTATTTGTGACACGCCGAACAATTTTAATAATATGACGATGTCTGCCTTTGTTTGAGATTTCATTTTGATACCTTGCATGGGAAAACATCGCTGGATATTCCAAGGCAAAAAAGCCAGTTTCCTTGAGAGAAATAAAAAATTAGAATTAATTTACGATGTTTCGAACTCAAAACATGGAGTTGGTCAATATTACCCTACTGATACAAACACTTGGCGTGATGCCCGTCAAATTGTGAGGTAATCTTTGAACTGAATGTGTGTTTTTAATGTATGATTACAAAAATCATATCGCATGGCGAAGGTGTAATAGATGGTATTGAGGAAAAGCATCAAACAACAGGTGCTAATGGCAGTGTATCGGAAAAAAGTATGTCGTAAACTCAGCAGTCATTTGCGAAAGCTGCAACAACAATAACTTCCAAATCAGCGAAACCAATAAAGATATTCTCTATCTCAAAAGATAAGATTACTGAAACTGCGCAAATGTGCAAAGAACCCTGGTCCATGGTGCCTTTAATTCATGGCATTTGATCGTGCCATCACATTGCAATTAAAAAATAGTTATGTTGCTCTGATTGATTGATCCCACCTGGCAGCCAATTCCACACACACAGAGCAGCGAACCTAATCAAGAAGTTACCACAAGAGATACTTCACAAACATTAATGGAGTTTTCACCACAAATGCTGGTCGCATTGGCCTATGACTCTGAAGTCAACACGAGAGAAATTCTCATTGCAAAGGCCAATGAAAGTAGCTGAACTATAAAGTACATGCACAGTGCACGCAAGAAGTTCATGCAGCCAAACCCCAACGACAAAAGAACCACCCAGATGAACTTTCCTCTTAAAGTATCTCCAGTTATTGCACCAGGGGTAACTATCAGGTCACTGTGGTACTTTTTACTAAAAAATGAGAAAATGATAACGGCAGAATATGACGATTTTAAGAAAAAATTGTTTACTGCATAAAAGTTTCACAATCTTTGAATCGTATGTGTCTTATAATTCACGGTTAAATAAAATAAGTATAATATATACTAATTTTAAATTATTAGTTGGTTGACCACATGTATATGGGTAGATGTTGTGACTCCAAATCATGACAATTTGTTGTCTAAATACTACAAAACGTAGAGAAATTCTGGATTTTTCGTAGTGTTATTTTTGTCCCACGCGTCACAGTTCCGCGCGTCACAGGTGGTAGTCTTCTTTCAAACCTCACAGAATCATTAAACTTGGTCCTAAAAAACAAAACAGTACATATTTTTAGTAGAAGGGTAGTAGAGATATGAGCTTGCTGAACAATAATGTCATGTGTCAAAAACTTCAGAAGATTTTTGCAATTGATCACAAATCAGTTTTTGATGTCAAATTATGGTTATCACACCAGGTTTGATATTTAATAATTTTTCAATCCATTACATGACAAGGATGAAACCTCATTTAGTGATAGTTGGTGCCAAGTGCTGCCTAAAGCAGCATAAATGATAGCAAAAGTTCACATCTAGGCTGTAAAGTATGCGAGGGAGCATTCCAATGTGCTGCGCCTCACAATCATGCCAAAAATGGCCGTGTCTGACTTTATGAGATCTTAAGAGCTTTATATGATCTAGCAAGACTAGCATGCAATATCAAGGAAAAACCTCGGCCATATGACTATTCATGCTATAACAGAATGAAGAACACAGATCCTACTGATTGTATTTATATCAGGATTGAGTGACTAACATAGCCTCTTTGAGCATGTTCCGCATTACCAATTGAGGATTATAAGCCCAAGCAATCGAGTGAGAAACCTAGGCCCAAGGGAGTATATTGCCCAATATGAAGTGAGGAATATAGGCCCTTTGAGTATATTGCGCAATCTTGAGTGAGGAACATAGACCCAAGTGAGTATAACATGCTCATTATGACGTGAGGAGTATAGGCCCTTTGATTATATTGCGCAGTCTTGAGTGAGGAACATAGGCCCAAGCAAGTAAAATATGCTCGTTATGATGTGAGGAATATAGGCCCTTTGTGTATATTGCGCAATCTCAAGTGAGGAACATAGACCCAAGCAAGTAAAATATGCTCATTATGATGTGAGGAACATAGGCCCTTTGTGTATATTGCGCAATCTCAAGTGAGGAACATAGACCCAAGCAAATGAAATATGCTCATTATGAAGTGAGGAATATAGGCCCTTTAATTATATTGCCCAATTTCGAGTGAGGAACATAGACCCAAGGGATTATAATATGCTCATTATGAAGTGAGGAGTATAGGCCCTTTGAGTATATTGCGCAATCTTGAGTGAGGAGCATAGGCCCAAGCAAGTGTAGTATGCTCGTTATGGAGTTAGGAATTTAGGCCCTAGTGAATACCTATATCGTAATATATCGAGTGAGGAACATAGGCTCAAGCGAGTACGTTGTACAATATCGAGTGAGGAACATAAGCCCTCAAGATTATAATTATATTATAATTGAGTGAGGGACATAGGCCCTCATTATTATATTTATAATAAAATAGAGTGAGAAACAGAGACCTTCATGATTATATTTATATTATAATAGAATGAGGGACATATTATATTTATAATATAAATAACTATATATAGTTATGAGTGAGTAACTATATACGTAACTAGTAATAATATAACTAATTTAGGTAATAAAATATTAAAAATATAATATTGTTATAGTTATAATAAAATAGAGTGAGGAACATAGTCTTTCATTATTGTATTTATATTATAATTGAGTGAGGAACATAGGCCTTCATTATTATATTTATAACATGATAGAGTGAGGAACAGAGACCCTCATGATTACATTTATAATATAATAAAATGAAAAACATATTATTTTATAATATACATAACTATATACAGCTGATAATATAAATAATTTAACTAATAAAATATATATAATACAACATTGTTACATTTATAATAAAATAGAGTGACGAACAAAAACTCTCATGATTATGTTTATATTATAATAAAATGAGAAACATATTATGTTTATAATATACGTAACTATACATAGCTAATAATAGAAAAAATTTAACTAATAAAATATTTATAATATAACATAATTATATTTATAATAAAGTATAGTGAGGAACATAGGCCTTTCACGGTTTTTATTTTTATGCTAATAGAATGAAGGACACAGGCCATCAGGGTTATCTTTATAACAGAGTGTAGACCATAGGCCATCACGATTATATTTATAATATATTAGGGTGATGAACATAGGCCCTCATGATTATATTTATAATATAATAGAGTTAAGAATATAGGCCCTTATTACTATATTTATAATATAATCGAATGAGGAACTTTGGCCCTAATGATTTTATTTATAATATAGTTGAGTGAGGAGTATAAACCTCATGATTATATTTATACAGTATTATAATTGAGTGAGGAACATAGCCTCATGATTATGTTTATTTACTATATCATTTAGTGTAGAGCATCGGTTTTCTTGGCATACAATATCATATGGTGGAACATTACGCCTAGAAGAAAAATTGTATAATATTACAGAGTACGTAACATAGGCTTACATGATTATGTTAATATTGTTATGGAGTGAGATATATAGAGTTTATGGCTTTTATAATTAGAAATGTAGGCTTACATGAACGCTTGTCTATAATTAAATAAAAAAATGAAGTAGCCTTTGAATTTATCTATATTACTTTAAAATAAAAATGACTGAAAAAGATGGTTTTTTTTGCGTATTCTAATTTGATAATTCGTGTATTATCACTACTAATTTTTAGTGAACGTTCATTCGTCAGATCTTTTTATTTTCTCTCAAGTTCAGCAGAGCGGTTTGTATTTTCCCAACGGCGTGATTTCACAACGACGGTTTTAATTTAAACAGCAATAATTGCATTTGCTTTAGAAGTTGTCTGTCCTTTTCAGAAATTTTATCCGATTTTGCGGAAAAGTGCGGAACATAGGGCCTTGCGGAACATAGGGCGTGCGGAACATAGACCTGTCACCGTTTGAATCCAGTCGGTCATCGTAATAACGGGAAGCTGTGTAATGCGAGGGATTGTTTGTATGTCACAGATGACATTTGCTTCAGGTGTGCTATTTTTTCAGTTGTTTGGTAAGCCTTACTGGCGACAACGGCTACATGAATTAACCTAAAAGACTTGATTTACAATATTGATCTGACTTTTTCTACAGATAAGGAAAATTAAATTTGCTTTCGTTATTCTCATTGATCTTTTACTTGAAAATTTAGTCATACTAACGACTAACAAACAATAAGTTCAATCGTAATTTCAATGATCATTTTGTTCGTTTAAAATTTGATCACACGGCTATAATCAAAAATAGTAAATAGTGAATTTTCAATAGCTTTTTATGCATTATATCATTTCGAAAAACCAGAAGATTTCAAGAGATCAGATGGTTAGTTTGTATAAAAAGTGTTGAGAAAGTCGGTGTCGACCAGCCACTTGTGAGTTTGTTCGGCGTCCGAGTTGTCTTACAAGGGATAAGTAAGAGCTTTCATGCACAACCTCAATCGCTGCAAGCAACACCACCGGTTGCTCAGTATGGCTCCGCATTCTTCATATTTTACAGTAAGGATGAAAAGGTAGATAGCAATCAAATACATCTGGATAATATCAAACATAATACTGAAATGGGTGTACATTAGTAAGTACCCAAATAGTTACACAAGCAAATGCAAACATGTACATGGTGTATATTCGAACCCCGCTGTGCAGAGGTCTATCATTGTTACCACAGTGTGGTCTTTTAGGTGACTTAAAAAGTACCTTTCTTTGTAGTTGTCAATTTCGCTACTCTTTGCTTCATTGTTCACAGGTTTTTCATTCTCTCTTTTATCTCTACCAGCATTTTGGGTTGCCATTGTTTTTTTATAGAAAGTCTTGTTTTCTGTCATTTGATTTTTTATGCAAGCTGATTTTTGTATTATTAATTGAAACATTTCTAGTCATTGGGATAGTTTTAAGTCTTGTAGTTTGTTTAAATTCATTGCTTTGCTCAGTTTGCTTACAGAATAAAATTATGTGCGCAAATGTTTGTAACGGAAATTTTAGTTCCTGTAAAAGATACCGTAGATTGTGATATCAGTTAATGTAAATACATAAGCTGATAAAACTGTATCATCTATTAAACCATAACTGTCACGAACAACTTTTATTGTATTTACTAGGTAAATCAGACACGCTGATTCCGATTTTGTACTCAAAATAAAGATTAGTCCACTAACCTTCAAAGTCATTTAGGCTTTTTTAAAGCGTTTCAATATCCGTTTCGAAAACAACACAATCGGCATTACAAGCTCCGCCCATAAATATGTGACGAAACCTAGCTTTTTCAGAAACGGAAGTTAGGAAAGTTTAGTCCGATTTAAAATAATAGAGATGGGTGTCTTAAAACCCATTATTGTCTAAATCCAGCCTGTAAAATAATTTCAGTTTTTTATGAAAGGGATATAAACTATTTAAAATTGCTCGCAGCTTGTTACTTGACGTTTAAATGGGCTGGACGCCGAGAAAAAGGAGCTCAAAAAGCGCGGTTTTATCACGAGCTAGCGTTGTTATCGCGCTTTTTAAATACGCAATGCTGAATAGCTTATCTATCTTTCAGAAAAAACTGATATTATTTTTAAAGCTGGATTTAGATATTAATAGATTTTAAAACACCCATCTCTATTATTCTAAATCGGTCTAAACATCTTTACGTAACTTCTGTTCCTAAAAAGCTAGGTTACGTCAAGTATTTATGGGCGGAGCTTGTTATGCCGATCGTGTTGTTTTCGAGACCGATATTAAAACGCTATAAAAAATCCTTTATTACTCTGAAAGTTAGTGGCCTAATCTTTATTTTGATTACAAAATCGGAATCAGCATGTCTGATTTACCTAGTAAATACGATAAAAGTTGTTCGTGGCAGTTATGGTTTAAGTTGATAAGAAAAGCTGTGATAAGAGCTTTTCAGAAAGATGAAACTTCTTAGCTTGATTGCACTAATATGAATTCTGCCTTGAGACAAATTGAAATGATTTAAGTGTATGTAACAAGTTAATTGTTAAGAATTTGTTCTGAATTTTTTACAGAATCATATTTTATTATTAGTTTATGCTATGATTTCCTGTCATAGATAAAAGTATGCTTGTTTGTGCCTTTATAACGGAAAGATTCAGGTTAAACTATAATCATTGTTTAACCATTTCCCATAGATGTTGGTGAAATAATTGCTGTCACTGTTTAAACATCCGCTCTGGGTTGCTATTGGATGTCAGATGAAACAAACAAACAGACAATTAGGGGTATAAAGAAGTATACAATTTGATAGTAACATGTAAAATATTTTAGGGTGCAGACTGTTTAGTTGTAAGGATTTGTCTTTGTTAATAATTTTAAAGTATGACCTAGTACATGAAAACACTGAAACTACAAACTTAATATTTGAGTGTCTGATCACAACCTTCTATATTTTAACATGAAAACATTAACTGCCAGAAGAAAATAGTAGTAATAGTAATAAAGACAAGCATTTAATACTAATTACAAAAGAACCAGCATTGCTAAGCTATGAAAAAGTTTGGGCGCCTTTTAATTGGAAGCAGTAGTTTGTGCTGTGAGAAATGGGCTAATCACTACTGAGAATTCAGATGTTGTGTAAAATTGAAGTGTGGTGGTAAAACAAGAACTTCTTAGTAGATAATATCTGGTGAAATGCAACTCTATAGGTTTATTGCCTATTTTAAGCCCATTAAGGAGGCTGCTATAAAAATATTACCATGTACATGTTTATTTTATACAATGAATAATCTATCATATTCAAGTGCGGATTAGCTGCTCTGATAAAACACACTCACAACAGCTAATAACAAGACACAACACTCACTTATCATGGCCTGTTTAAAAGTACAGTGATGACACAAACTGTTACTGCATTAATAATCAGAGATAACATTACAGATTAGTGGTTGAGTAATATTGTTGTGTAACTTTAAACATGTACTGGTTTTTATCAACTTTTTTAAATTGTAAAAATAGACAGAGCTTTGGGAAATTTTGACTAGAAATAGTTGCAATATTATATAATCATATTAAAACGTTTATTTTTAAACTTGACTATCTTTGAGCATGAAGGCAGAGCAAGTGTTTATAAGATGGAAGCAATTCTCAAGCATTAAAACTGACACATCTTCTAAGCTTATTGTTTAAAACTTGTGTTTTGAACAAACAATTTGAGAATAGCTAATTCTACGAACCCTACGACTTTGATGAATTCGAGTTTTCTAATGGACCCGTTTGTGTAAAAGAACATTTTGCTAGCTCACAAGCTGGTTAGTATAATTCTATAACCTCCACTTAAAAGTTAATGCTGGGCGTATAAATACGAAGCAACCTTTTTCGAACTTTGTGGAATATGTTTTCACCTCACATTATGATTATCTGCCATTTTTGGCAATCAAAGCCTTCAGTTTGACGTCTAGATGATAGAAAATGTGTAAAAATATATTGCAATCATACATTGCTCATCCTCGGTATTGACATCACATATAATATGTCTGTGTTTTACCAAACAAGTGACCTTGTGTCACAGCATAGAGCTTCCATCATAATTATTTTGTGTTTTCCAAACTGTTTTGATTTTTCAAGTTCAAAATCTTTGGTGAACAAGGATATATCATTATTATAATTGGAGAAATTAAAATCATTTTAAAATGCTGTCATTTAACATTCAAGGTTTTGTTGAAGGTCGTTTCATAATCACGAAGCACTTTTGCTGTGTAGAATTAACCAATCGAAAAGGAAGTTTAAAGCAATAAAACAACGAGTTAGCTGTATTTTTGATGCTCTCCATCTGGCTAGTTCATTGTTACAGCAAAGCTGAGTCCATTATCACATGAAACATCTGGTTTCAGTTTAAAGAACACATCTTCTAAACCTTTTACCACCATAAGCCAATGAGTTATATGGCAATGCCTGTCTTTCCTATTTGCACAGACGTTTTCTATAAGTATCAAACAGAATAAAGAATATCAAGCTAAAATCAGATAATTATAACTTTAGTGTCAATAAAGGTAATGAATGTTTGAGATAAGATAACAATTTCCTTTCCCACATCGAATCAAATTTGTAAAATAATATCCATTAAAATCGTTGTCTATATGTCAGTGTGTAGTTATTTAAAAAAAGGTATGATAAAAAATTTTTTTTTAAAAAGCCAGGTGATGTACAAATAGTATCTCTTTGGGATTTTTTGTGACAGAACTGATACTAGAGGAAATGCACTTTTTTTAGCATTCAATTATTTTCACATTAGGTACTCATATAGTCATATGTTTAATTAATTATGGATTATTAATCGAATAATTAAACGACAAATTTTAATAATTTGCCAAGTATGTTTTTAAACCCTATGATTTACTTCTACTGAAAATTCACAAACTGTCTTGAGAATTACTGTTAATAATAGATGTAAGTTAGTTGCTTTTTAATTTATATATATTCCTAACCAAGGTTGAGTTTGGTTGTTAAAATTGTCTTCTATTGCTTTATACACAATCAATATTATTCATAATGATTATGATATGTATTTCCAACAAAATAGTTGGTCCAACCTCATCTGTAACATGTGAATACCAGATTTGTGTTTGTCCAAAACTTGGACAAGTTAAGACAAAATAAGTCTAAAGAACGAGATTTTAGTCATTTTGCTAAGCCAATCATAATCTAGTACTGAACACTAAGTGTCAGTACCTATCTACAACTGTCTACAAAGCTTCAGTTCTTTAGTCCTAGTTTATAGTATTAATATACTTACCTTGATAAATTATAGTACAGAGTATTTGCTCATGGAACAACTTACTTTTGTGGCTTCACACGTCCTCTGGTATTGAATGATCTGTACCACATTATTGTGGTAAGTTCAATTCCTTCTAGAACAGCCTGGCAGGTTACCATATTAAATTGTTTTTATTGAGATAGTCAGTAAATATATTTCAATTTCCAAAAATGAATGAACATACATTAAAAGAAATATAATCATCTCAGACCATAAGCCTTATGAATAGGCATAATTGTATATATTTGTATCGATTGACCAAATCATTCACAGATTAATATAAGTTGTACAATCATTCTACTGAGAGTTATTATTTTACTTTTTTAGTAATAATAATGTTGCACGCTGTAATAATATTAATTGCTCGTCTGAGATGAACGTGCTTGCGGTAGAAGCTAAACTGGCTTTGAAAATGTCCAAGCAATTCCTGCAAAACATTTCGGACATTTTTGTGGTTGGTAAAACCAATTTATGCTGATTAACTGTACAGTATATCGGAATACATTAAAAGGTTTACACCTTTAAATAAACTTTAAAGGTTGACTCGCAACAAAGTTCACATTACAGTTATTTGGTATCAAAAGATTCACCATGTCTTACTCTGCTGTGTTGTAGGTGCAAAATATGGGGAAATCTGATTACAAGCTCTTATAAGCTCAAAAACGAACAGTTAATCGCCGTCATCACAAAACGCTGTAAGTTGGAATTAGTTTATTTCTCTGACGTATTCAAACAATTTGATTATTGTTTTGACATGTGATGTTATCACGTTAATTGAACGGCTAATAAAAAGTTCAATATAAAACGTTTTGTAACACTAGTTTATGACAAACACTTCGGGGGTTCTACCGAAAAGCCCGTGTCAAATCTAGATGCTCGCTACTTTGCAGTTCTGTTTCGGATTGGTCTAATCGTCTAGTCGTAATCTGATCATGTGACCCATACTTCCTGCCAAGCAGCGCAAATAATTTTATGCAGCATTTTTCGACTATCACAGGTAATCAACAGGCTCGTCATGTTTATCAGAGGATGATATGCACTCCTAGGAGCTAAGGTTAAAAGATTAAGCAAATTTTAACGTTAGGTTTTGAAATATCGATGCTCAAAATGACAGCATTACAATGATTATGTAATTGACGCGTAATGACAATATGCATGGTTCTATTGAATGCTTGAAGTATATTTGTGAAAATGTTTTGACGAATAAGGTTGCATGAAAGTGTAACCGGGAGCCATCTCGTTCAACTACGTCCCATTTGAGCCGTTTTGCAAAGGGATTTTAATCCACAGCGTTTTTGTAATGGCCGCAATTAACCGTTTGTTTTTGAGCTCTCAAGAGCTTGTAATCACATTTCCACATATTTTGCATCTATAACACAGCAGAGTAAGACATAGTGAATCTTTTGATACCAAATAACTGTAATGGAAATTTTGTTGCTAGTCAACCTTTAAAGACCGTGCTGTTCAAAAGCTTTGAACTTTGGATGCACCTTAATGAAATATTAGGTTTTAACAAATATGTAAGTATGTCCTAGTGAAAAAAAATTAATTTGAGAACAAAAAAGTGAAGTAGATTCTGTCAGCTTTACGTGCAAGGTCATACAGTGAGAACTCTACTTGTTTACCTATAGTTTCATTTCCTGTTTATGATCAGTTGCTATCTATATTCAACATGTCCATGTATTTGTATATATATCATATCTGTATCTACACTTGTGTAAAACTATCTATTGTTTTAACGAATTTATTGTGTGCTTACCAAGTAGTTTTATATGCCTCCAAGTTTCTCTTTATATCACAACAAACACTCTATTGTTAGCTTTAGTAAACTAAGTGAAGTCTCTGTTACAATTTGGTGATAGATTTATCTGAAATATTTCAAAACCTTCAAATGTCGTATGTAAAATTGTGTATGTGATACATAGTTTGTACACTTTTGCTAATATGTGCATGCTTATATGAAATGACACATAGTTGTCACGGTAGCGCATAGTAGTAACACGTACCACAGTTTCAATATGGTAGTCATTGTAAAATCAGGTTTCGCCAGCCAAATCTAGATTCAGCTAAACTCCACATATGAAAAGCCAGCAGTCCTTACACAGGGCTAACAAAGGTGACACGAAGCCATGCCTCAATGTTATGTAATGCGTGTACATCTTACTCTGGTTATTGTCACTGCTCTTATTATAAAAATACTTTTATAATAGTTTATAGTAATAAACTGCTCCAAACTGACATAGACCCACATTATCTCTTGTAAGTTTAACTTTATTAATAATAATATTTATATCTTTAGTTAGTTGTAACTAGTTTAGGCCTTTGTATCATTATAAGCACTGGGTATACATGCTATCACTCTATTTGTATTTACTTTGTAGATCAGAACACGAGAAGGTAGTGTTTGATATCACAGGTTGTCTCCATCTTTCTATAACCAAAATGATGCACTTTATAGCTGGCTGTATAGGATGTATGTACTGTATGTCATTACTATACTTGAGTAGATACTGATAGTATTGGATAAGGTTACATCTTTGACAGTCAACTTTGTTTGTAGATATACCCATAGATCCTCTCTATAAATCTTGACAACTCTGAACATTCAGTTGTCCAGTCGTTCGTTCGATACGCCAGGCCTGTCTGAGGAATGATGGCTCTGACCAATAGATGTTGTCATGACAGACGAGCCAAGTGATGCGGGCTAGTGATCTTTAACCAGTTTCTTAGGTGCCGATATTAGTTCGAACAACTAGGGTTGCCTATAGTAACATAATCTGCTGCCTCCAATTTTAAAACATGCAGAAGCTAAAAAGGGTATTAGAACTCTGAGGTGAACTTTAGTGTTCCCTTTAAGTGCAACTCTTTGATATGCTGGCCGTTGATCACATCACTGTCTTAGTTAGTCCCATGCTATCTCATGCATAAGGGCCATTCCATGGGGACTGGTCCAATGTGTGTGCTGACCTGTCACAGATATGATTAAAACTAATTATATGTTAAAGAGCATGTCAAACTTGGTGGGAATCTAAATTTCTTAGCCTCTCAACATTTAGTGGCGTTGCCGGCATCACCTCAAAGTTTGCCATTCAGGAGGGGCAACTCCGAGTCGGATTTGTTAGGTTTTTTGATAACAAATATCTCGAAAACTATATCTTCTAAAAATCTGAATTTTTAGTTGTCTTCTTCCACATGTGATCTATCATTTTCATTTAAAAACTTTTCTGTCGGAGGCTGTCATTTAGGGTCAGAGGTCGCTAAAGTAGGTCAGCGGGCCTTATTTTTATCAAGTTTTGTAGATTTAAGCTATTTTAGCGTCACGTAAAACTCAAATTTTTTTTCATTTTCTGGCAATGTAACTCTTGATATATGCTTATTAATGTATTTTTTACATAAAAATAATTTATATTTGTCAGATTTCATCCTCGTGCAAACATGATATTACTATGGTCATAGCTGGTCACATAGTATCACAGTCATAACTGGTCACAAGCCATCATTTGACCATGATAGCTTGTGACCACATATGACCATGATACCACGTGACCAACTAAGGAGTTCTACCATGTGACCAGCTATGACTGTTTTACCTTACATCATGCTATGTGGCCGAATGCTCCTGCATCATTGCTGGTCACTTCGATCATATGGTATCACAATCATAGCTGATCACATGGTATCATGTTCATAACTAGTCACATGATATCACAGTCAAAGCTGATCACACGGTGTCATAGCCATTGCGGGTCAGAATCAACAAAGTAATATCTAGCCCATTAACTTTGTTTGATTTAGGAATAGCTGATTGCCTGGCAACTCACTCTCTGAATACCGTTAAGGTTAGTCATCGTCTCACTGGTGTTTCATTCATTGTTCCGCCTCACTCCTAGCTGTTAACTCAAAGCACCAAACTCTCTTCACAAGCTTGTCTCAGTAATTCTAACATTACAAGCCATCATTTTATGTTTTAATAATTCAACCATAAAGTACCACATTTGTATAATATGGTATATTAGACATGTTCATGTAGTATATAAACTCAGTATATTATTTGATTAATAGTTGATGTTTATCTCACTGTCAACTTATAAGAAATTTCTCTCTATAAACTCTACATCTGTAGAGGAATAGTTGAGTACTAGTTAAAATGTTGCTGTTAAGCTTGTGTTATCTATAGAGAATGTCTCTTAGATTTGAGAGTTACCTCTATTGCAGCTGGATCCATAGTGCCAACCACATGTTTTTATCGGAGGTTCATTGATTGCTGTGATCCTGTTCAATCAACTCCGGGACATTGGGTTGTCTTCAAAGATGGATTGTCAATCTCAACTCCGTTCTATCCGGTATTATTAGTAAGTACAAATATCTTGTGATTTAGTACAAGGTCTTAAATGAAGCTATAACTCATACTTTCTGAAACTAACTTTAACATAGAGCAATGCACACAAGTTAGTTTTAATCTAATTGAAGGTCGTGAACCTAGCGCCAGAGATGCAACTAGCTTTACTTTAACGTAAGTTACTCAGGCTAACAATAATCTAATGCAAGTTTTTGCTTTGATATATGTATTCTATTGTTACATCCTCGATCAAGATCAAATTTAATGTCAGTATTGTAAGATTATATGGTACCTGATTTATTATAAGCCGCAATGGTACGTGATAAATTGTAAAGTTATATGGTATCTGATCTATTGTACGATTATATGGTACCCGATCTATTGTAAGGTTTTATGGTAGCTGATTTATTGTACGTTTATATGGTATTTGATCTATTGTAAGGTTCTATGGTACCTAATTTACTATAAGGTTCTTTGGTACCTGGTCCATTATAAGGTTTTATAGTACCTGATCTATTGCAAGGTTCTATGTTATCAGATCTATTGTAAGGTTCTATGGTACCTGATCTATTCTTAAGCCTGGTTCCCATATACGCCGCAAAGCACCGGCGGTAATATCGCGCAGCAAAACACTTGCGGTGCTCGGCGCAGTTTAATGTTCACATAAAAGCCACATCGTTAATAATATTGTAAACATAATTGCGTAAACAAATAAAATGTTCGCTCGCCATGCCGTTCTTATAATGGTGACCTTTACCCGTACAGTGCATTTCGGGAAGGTTTTGCCTGCGGTCGTTTGCGAAATTTGAACAGCGCTAAACTATTGCGATGCCGCCGGCAACTACCGGCGATCCTCGGCGGTCCTCGGCGCATACGTTCCCATTTCATCGCTAATAGCCTGCGGTGTGTCGCCGGTGCTTTGCGACGTATATGGGAACCCGGCTTTAGGTGCTATGATTGCTGATCTTTGTAACATTCTATGCTGTTTGATCTATTGTAAGGTTCTATGGTATTCTGGTATGGTATGGTGGTTCTAGTTTCACGTTAGTTAGCTAATTTTCCTGTGTTTCGCTCTCACGACCAGCTGGCTGTTTAACCGAAACCTATCTAAGGACATTTGCCTTTGTCGCCCTTTCAATATGTTGCGATTAGGACAAACACAGGTGTCATCACAAAGGGTTAATGCACGACCACTAACCAGCTTGTCCGAATGTCTATTTTTTATAGTTGTGATAGATATCACCGGCTTTTTCACATAGCATCGTTTCAGTTACGCTGTCGCCGGCCAATTGTTTGTCTTTAATTCAATACCTGAGCAGTCTCTTCATCAGCGGTCGTGAAGATCGCTGTGTTGTGTAGAAACTATGGTTGGCCTTTAGCAAACTAAATGCCCTGAACATAAACTTTCTGTTTGATAATTGTGGATGTATTTCTGTCATTTTACTGAGCTAGCTCAATCACGCATACAAATTTCGCCTATTTTTCAATACTTGTCCATTTAATATCAATTGCTATCATTCAGTTTTTTTTGCATTATTATTTATTTTACTGGCAAAAACTCGGTCGACGCACAGTACTTTTAATTCACATGATTCTGCACTGAAAATTGCGCACAACAAAAACACAGTACAAAAGTGTAACCAGAGCAGTTAAAAAATATAGCGCGATGCTGTTCTCATAAAACACCTTCGACGTACTGGGCAACTGATTCAGGTGCTCGTATATCAAACATGGCTCGTATGGTAGTGCTAAAACTTGCTTGAAAGCTGACTCGTATCTCAAGTTTCTCGTAAGTTGGGGCACTCGTAAGTTGAAGTATATTGTAAGGTTTTCAAGCTAGTTCTAACCGAGTACTATGTGAGAAACTTTGGAATACACTGAGAAAATATTATTGATCAGAAGGTTAGAAATATATTAGGGTAGATATTGGAAAATCTCTCTCAAGTAGAGAAGACTGATTGTGCCTAACAGGAAGTTTCAAAGAACAGACTAGTGCATTGTGGGTGTTAGTGTGTCTTGAGTGTAGTTCTGTTAGTTCTAGTCACTTTATTAAAGCTCCTCTCCTCTGGTCACAGCTTAGTAGACAGTAAGCTGTGACCAGAGCTCTATCACTGGTGGTTAGTAATACAAAAATTTGTTATATTTTCTTCAGGTAGTCAACTGATGAGCTGTTTTTCTCTGTAATTTGTTGAACCAAAGAACTGTCATGTTGTACCTTACCCTGTCTCCTTTAGTGTTAGCTGAGGAGGATTGTCAAGAGTACCTCAACTTCCAGACCAAGTTCTATACCTTCACCATCTACAGTCGTATTCAACCTATAGATTGTGACAGATTTGAATGCCTTTCACATCAGGAAGCGTATAAATTCATGAATTGCAAAATAGTGAGACAGCTGGAGGTACGTTCCAAGATTTGTTCCATTTTTTCTGACTGCAGTTAATTCTTATTTGGCGTGTAAACATAACATATTGATCAGTATTTATGGAAAACCATTAAAATAGTTCATTAACAGTTTGGACTCTAGTGAACTGGTCCCATTCACCAGAGCAGGGTACCAGCTATAGTGAGTGGAATCCCAACAGAGAATCCCACTCACTGCGAGATCTTCTGTTGGGATCCCTCAGCTTACTGTAGGATCCCAAAAGCTTTTTGACAGTTCCCACTCATAGTTATTTTTTAACATTTGAAAGTAGGTATATCACAAACATTTATTGATGGTAACGTCTGCATAAAACCTAAGATGAACCAAACATATCTATGCGTCTGTATATTTTTGTTTTACCGCTATCTCCTTCACCCCATGGTTTACAAACTGACTATATTGGTGGTTATTAATATGTGTGCAAGGTCAAGGACAATTGTAACATTGCGCGCCCAAGTCATTAGAATATAACGGCTGTAATTATTGTACAGTGATATGGTTGTAACATAAATGACACCTCCTAAATACATTAGTATGCACACGTGCTAAATAGATATCCCCCATATGAAGAGAATTTCAAAGAATGTTTAAGATAGACTTGCAACAAAATTCATTTTACAGTTATTTGGTATCAAAATATTCACCATGTCTTACTCTGCTGTGTTGTAGGTGCAAAATATGGGGAAATGTGGTTACAAGATCTTAAAAGCTCAAGATCTTTTTTAAAGAAATTTTAATCTGCAGCGGTTTTGTGATGGCGGCGATTATTTGTTCGTTTTTGAGCTTTTTAGAGCTTGTAATCACATTTCCACATATTTGGCACCTGCAACACAGCAGAGTAAGACATAGCTAATTTTCCGATACCAAATTACTGTAATGTGAATTTTGTTGCAAGTCAACCTTTAACATTAAAGCTCATAAATTACATAATTTTTTTATGGTATATTTCAATACATTAGAGTCTTGGCTTTCAAATTAGCTATTGTTTGCCATAGTGAGACAGACATTGGTTGGTGTTTATAGGATTTCCCTAAAGCTCTACCGCGAAAGAGTTTACTGGCATAGTCTCGAAAATTGTGATGTCGCAATTCTCATATTCGTTGTTGTGTGCTCTTATTGTTTATTTATCAACTACGATAATGGCGATAATGACGCTAGTGGCAGGCCAAGGTAGGATAACTCCAGAGAACGAATGAAGATGACAAATCAGTCAGTGTCATTAGTTCTCCACGTACATATTATTTCTATGATAAGTACCTCAGACTCAAAGCACCATACTATAATTTCCCGATGATATTATGCGCTAGCTCTTTATTTTTAATGTAATGTTGAGGGTGACGACTGAGACTAATTAATTTCAAGCATTGCGTGATTTCGCGAAAATGCGGTTGACATTTAGTCTAAGGGCCACGCAGGTCATAATTTAATCGATGTGATTTCATTACCTCTATCAACAACAGTACATTTATTGAAGCATAATTAATTAACCCAGAACATGTGTTTGTATTGGTTGGGCGTTAGCACGATCGCAGGCATTGTTGATTATCTAGAATCTTAGTTTATTATTAGCGCTCTCCGGATTTAACAGCATCGATTGTCACAGAAAAACGCAGCCTCAATGGCGGCAAAAGGGATTGACGACCTAAGGCTAAATGAGAATTAGGGCGTCACATTTTGAGTACCTGAACCAAGTGTTTTTTTTTGCAGGACGTACTTTTGACACCCCGTTTTTTATAGTTCTATCATTCTTTGTGTATTGAATATAGGCTCATTCGAAAGCCAAGACTCTGATGCATTAAAATACATAATAAAAATATTATGTAATTTACGTGCTTTAAAATAGATACAAAGAATGTAACTAATAACAAGCCCTTTGTCTTTAAAAAGAGAATCTTTACTACCAGAGTAGTTGTTTGTTCTGTTATCTACACACCATCTATACAATGTAGATGTTGGTGGCCAGAATGGTAATAATTAAAGAGTGAGTCATTTTGGTGACTTTCACAACTTGTTTTGTTTATATTAGGTTAAGATAACACGAGAAGGTAAACACAACTCATGATGATAGCGATATCAATGTAGCAAGAACAAAGTCAATATGGTGGTCATTTTCGAAGCTGGTTAAACCAGCCATATCAAGATTCACCTAAACTATACTTACGAAAATTCAGCAGTCCTTACACAGGGCTAACAAAGGTTGCATGACGTCATGCCTCAATGTTATATAACGTGTGTACATCTTACTCTGGTTATTGTCACTGCTCTTATTTTAAAAATACTTTTATAATAGTTTATAGCAACAAAGTGCTCCAGGCTGACATAGACTCACATCATCTCTTGTAAGTTTAACTTTATTAATAACAATATTTAGATCTATAGTTAGTTGTAACTAGTTCAGGCCTTTGTATCATTATAAGCACTGGACATACATACTATCACTCTATTTGTATTTACTTTGTAGATCAGAAGAGGTGAGGTTTCTATAACCATCATGGTGTACTTTATAGCTAGCTGTTTAGGAGGTATGTACTGTATATCACTTTTTTAAAACTTGAGTAGATTATAGCTTTTAATCAGGTCGTATCTTCTGACAGCCAACTTTGATAGCAGTTATAGTCATAGACCTTCTGTTTCTGCTCTTAAAATAACTACAGACTAAAAAGGATATTTGATCTCCTCGCTGTATGGACTCACTTTCAATCTAACTCTTTGATGTCCTGACTGTCGAGCACATTGCAGTCATAGCGGGTCACTTGGTATAACAGTCACAGCTGGTCACATCGTATCACATTCATAGCTGCTCACAGGATATAATTTTTATAGCTGGTAACATGGTATAACTCCCCTACCTAGTCACACGGTATCATGATCACAGCTGGTCACAAGCTATCATGGTTATAGCTAGTCGAATGCTCTGGTAGTCATTGCTGGTCACATGGTATAACGGGCATACCTGGCCATATGGTATCACGGCTTAGCTGGTCACGTGGTATCAAAATCATAACGGGTCACATGGTATCATGATCATAGCTGGGTATCATCATCAACCCCTCCCCTTAGCATTCAACTAGATGTGAATATCCAACCGTGCCATAGTTACTATGGTAAAACTAACTGACTTGTTGTGAACAACTGTGACACTGTGAACAACTTTGGTGGTCCCAAGTAATTCAGTAAAGCCTGGTTCCTATATACGTCGCAAAGCACCCCATCAGTACCGCAAGCTATTAGCGAAGAAATGGGAATTTGCGCGCCGGGTACGGCCGGTAGTTGCCGGCGGCATCGCAATAGTTTTGCACTGCTCAAATTTCGCCAAAGACCGCAGACAAAACTTTCCCGAAATGCACTGTACGGGTACAGGTCACCATTATAGAAACGGCATTGGAGTATTTTATTTGATAACGCAATTATGTTTACGATATTATTAACGATGTGGCTTTATGTGAACAGATGCGAGCGAGCGGCGCAAGCGATTTGCTGGGCGTGTTACTGCCGGAGTCTTGCAATCGATATGGGAACCAGGCTTATGGAAGAACTTGTTAAATCTGGCAAATTGCCATCTTATTGGCATACTGCAGACTAGTGACCTTTTGTAAAACAAAATCTTTTCTAGATATGTCCACATGGTAGTCTTACAACAGCTTCTGTGATTGGATGGATTAATCTTGTAGTCAGACCTATATACCCTAGGACATTTATGTATTCACCACATCTAACCTTCGTGTTTTCGCGGAGTCATCCTCCCGCGAAAATTTAATGTGCGAAACTAAACTATCATAACGAATGAGCGAAAACGCGAAATTAAATAGCTTTGTTCATTGATAGTCGAAGAAACAAATGGCAGCAAGCGATCAAATTGCATTATCGACCTCGCCCACGCCATTCTACCTGCAGTTCACAATTACCCGCAATTATTCACAGTTCCCAAATTGAAATGTTTTTCTTATCGATGAACCAGGCCCGTATTCCCTGGGGCGGCTGGCCGGCTGAGCCATTCCAACTTTTTAGGAACTTTCTGCGGCTAAGTACAGTCAAACTCGGATAACTCGCCCTCAAATAAAATGTAACATTT
The DNA here is from genome assembly GCF_963576615.1 of Watersipora subatra. Taxonomy (NCBI): domain Eukaryota; kingdom Metazoa; phylum Bryozoa; class Gymnolaemata; order Cheilostomatida; family Watersiporidae; genus Watersipora; species Watersipora subatra. The sequence goes on from NW_027045257.1 coordinate 409,630, forward strand.
CATCTCAAACACAAGGTTAACTCGAACGGATTTGTTTGGTCCATTCCCACGCAATGATAAATTGCTTCAGATAACTCGACCTCAACCCCATTTATTCGAAAAGTTATTTGCCCAACGTCTATGGAAACTGTTTTTATCGCTGTAGAATATCACTTCATTCGAAGCCATACAGACAAACATCACCTTTCAGTAGTTCTTAGGCATCATTATTATCCTCATCAGTGGCAAAATATTCTTGTTCGCGATCTTTATAAAGGTTTGCAAAATATCAATTTTATCAAACATCCGTTTGGCCATGTTCCATCGAAAGCGTGGAAATCTCCGTATAAACTTAAAATAAAATTGGCAAAATCGATCTTTGTTAAAACGCTCAAAAGAAAAAGATGTCTTTTTTCCGAGCGTTTCAACTGCGGTCAAGTTTTGCCTATTTCAATTTAAAGACGTCTCGTCAATTACATCACCTAAAGCAAAACAAATCTCAAAAAGATAGAAAAATGTTGATATTTTCCGATAATTTTTTTTTAAAACCTAACACAAGAGGCCCGGCTGAGGCCCTACTTAAGAAAAACCTGTTGGTGTCTTACACCGCCCCCTCCACACCCCCAGGTGTTCATAACCAGTCGCCTAACATTAACCACCCCAACTTGCAACTAGTGAATACAGGCCTGCAGTGAACTGAACTTGTGGAATCTAATTGTTTGTTCCACTGCTTTTATTTTCACATCACTATATTTTCGCACTCTCCAGCGCTGCGAAGTTAAGTTGCAGTAATACTTTACTCTGTATGCTACTCACGAAACTAAATATTAGCGAATTATAGGGTAACTATGTCCTAGGGTAACTAATATTTAACCCATAATCTTTGTGGGATGTTGTAGCATGGCTACCCACCCTCTCGGCAGACAGGTTCTTTCATACATAGATCTACTTTTGATCAACTTGTATTTTGCTATCGTATTCTTCAAATGATACAGAGTATTTATCTTCCCTTGTAGGTAGAACAAATACCGATTTTTTGAAACTAATGCATCTCTTCAACTTGCCCTTTAGCTGTGGACAGATGATATTCGAGAAAGATGGCTGCCGTGGTTTAAACTAAGGGATACTGCCAACTCTACTGTGTTGCTCTCCTGGCTTGGCATCTCACTCATAAGTACCTGCATTGATGGAACAGGTCACACCACCAGGTAGGTGGAGCTTAGTTTCATAGACTTATTTACATAGACATTGTTTACACATGCATTCTGTTTGATATGTGATTCAGAACTAAAAGACTAACATAATCATCCTATTATTTAGTTGAAATAATTTAACTAATGAGTACCTTCATCAACTAAACAGGTCACACCACCAGGTAGGTGGAGCTTTGTTTCATAGACTTCCTCACATAGACAATGTTTACACATTCACTCTGGTTGATATGAGATTCTGAACTAGAAGAATAACATAATCAATTTTTAATTGAGTTTAATTACTTCATACTACTAAACAAGTTCTCATATTTAATATGATACTTTAATATACTACCAAAGCAGTGAATAGGAATCTAATGTGTAAAAGAGGAACAAATATAACGGCACCATATTGCCGAGTGAGGATGAGATGGACCTATTTAACGATGAATTCCTTTATCAATGGGTTTTCTATAATGAATTACCTTTGTTAAAAGAGATCTAATATACAATTAACATTTGGTATAAATTTGTTTGAAACAAATATTAAATCCTTGTTTGTTTGTTTAGTTTCCTTAGAACATTAATCTACTTTCTGTATTCTCCCAACACACTGAAAATCAGCCTGTCTGACTCATTTACAGCTAAGGACTTGTTATTCTCATAGAGAGTGACCAATCTGGTATCTCTTTATGGCAGGTGGAATCACTAGATGTACTTTATGGGCAGTCTTCTATCCAACCAATGTAATGTAATGGCAATTTTGTACAAAATCTTTGACTTTTTGTCAAATTTTCTAAAATTGCAGATTTATGAAGTACTGTAAGCACTAGAATGTGCTCTTTCAACAGGTATGCATTTTATTGACAGAAACTAATGCAAACTATACAAATAAGCCTTTTATTGCGACCCTGTAATAAACCAAACCGCAAGAAAACCGCAAAAAATGCAACCCTTACGACCGGTTTATTGGCATAATAAATGGCTCCTTATCGGCCGTTATCAAATGAAATCTATACACCAAGCGAAAGCTCAACACGTGATCTTTTCAATCGTACTGATAATATTCACTTTCAATCAACCAATGAAGAGTGAGAGCCTTTTTATTCCCGCCAAAAGAATAACCTTGAAGCAAGTGAAACCTGCTAGTTTGATTTGCGTCGGAGCTGCTATTTTCTTATCAAATGAAATCAACGCATCATTAAAATTGACCAATGGAATGCCGCGGTGCGGATGTAGGTAGCGATTGTAAACATTGCGAAGCCATTGATAAGCTCATTCCTTTTGTCTTTGACCGAAGACCCAAACGTACGCGTTTCTAAAACTCTCACACATTATTACAAGTTGCTATTTCGAATTACAAGATGGTGAAGACATATACACCCAGTTCATACGGCAAGAAGAAAAAGAAAAGAGTCTTTCATCTAAAAAAACTGATGATGATGTTAGTATTCTCGTCTTGCTATTTTTTATTTATTTCGATTCAATTTTTTGTCGCTATGACTAGTTTTAATTAGTTACTAGATATCATTTCAGCGTCTATCTATTTCATTAGGCTAAACCAAAGAATTCAACAGTATCAAATATAAAATGTTGGTTATGTATCGATAATACCTAGTTGGTGTTATGCTATTCGCTACAAAACATTCGTGTTGGAGATTTCCTATTAGCGCTTCTATCAGTGGTGAAGTTAGCTATGGTGCTTCAGTATGCTGTTTATGTTGTCTACATGGCTGAATATGAACTCAAGATAAATGTGATGGCTCAGCAAAAAAATTAATTATCCGTAACCGATAATTCCTAAGCATCATTATTTTTTTTATTTCTAGAAAATTGATGCCGCCACAACACCACCGAGCACATCTCTTCTGTCACCAGCACCATCAACATTTTATGCTCCAGTTTGTGCTGATTCAGATTCTGCTGCTGCTTCAGATTCTGCTGCTGCTACAGATTCTGCTGCTGTTCCAGTTTCTGCTGCTACTCCAGTTGCTGCGTCCAAGCGCAAGCTGGAGACCTTCAGGGAATATACTGCTGGCCACCCTATTTATGCTAGTGCCGACATTCTTTCTGGTGATGCTGCCGCAAGCAGTGTCTGTGCAGGCAGCTATAGGGTAGTTAGTTTGGAATTTCTAAATAGCATAGTATCTTATATAGTTTGTTACACCTGTTCTAGTACGAATGTAAGGTTAGTTGAGAATGCTAATGTCTACGGTATGTCTAGTTTATTTGAAGTAGTTTGTCAAGATTGTGAGGCCACAATTATGTCGCAGCACACATCCCCGAGTGTGGTAGTTGGTAGGGCTTATGATATCAATGATGTTTATTCTTGTAAGAGTAACGGGGTAGGATATGCACAGGCGTGTAGCTTTATTTCAGATCTAAATTTACCTCAGCCTACTACTTCTTGTGCATACTACACTAAGTTAGATAAGTTAACTACTGCATGCACTAAAGCTTTAGAGGAGCATTTTAGAATCATTAGGATTATTGTAAAGGAAGAGCATCTAAAGCTTGAGGAACGTAGGACTGATGTTGATGTAGATACTGTAGATATAGCTGTAAGTTATGACGGTACATGGCAGAAGCGTGGAAATAGTTCACTCAATGGTGTATTTGTTGTTATAGATGTTCTTACTGGATCTGTTGTAGACCTTGAAGTGATGTCAAACTACTGCCAGGTATGTGAGAAAGGACCGAAGAAGGATGACAGTGATTACAATGAGTTCTGGAAGAAACACCAAGATGCTTGCGAGAAGAACCATGGGGGCTCGAGCGGTGCTATGGAGAGACGCAGCAAAGATCATCTGGCAGAGATCTACAACAGAGCCTTTACGATATACTGCTTTTCTTGGTGATGGTGACAGTTTAGCGTATGATGCGGTGTGTAGTCTAAACGTATACGGTGATGTCAGTGTCAAGAAGGAAGAGTGTATAAATCATGTTGCTAAACGTTTGAGGACTCACTTGAAAAATCTCAACGCTTTATATAAAAAGACGTTGACGCCTATTTCCGGTAAAGGCAAGCTTGCAGACACATTGATGCGAGATTTGCAGTCTTATTATCGCAACGCCATCACTCAGAATTCAGGCGACATTGACGGAATGAAAAAAGCAATTTCTGCCGCGCTGTATCACATCACGTATGATTACTCGCACCCGCAGCATGATTATTGCCCTCGTGATAGCTAGTGCTGGTATAAGAATCTCAGCATGTTGCCTTCGAAACCTGACTTGCCGATTGCGATGTTGAGTATGATCTTGTATACAAATGATTGTCAGACGAGAGATTGTTGGAGCGGTGTGCGAATGTGAGTACTCAGAATGCGAACGAATGCTTGAATGGGAAAATCTGGTGACGCTGCCCAAAGACCCAGTGGTATGGTAAGCGTGCAGTGACAGTGGGTTTGACGATGGCTGTGATGGTCTTCAATGGTGTTAGAACTGAAGTATTCAGGGTACAAAAGTGTTTCGGTCTGCTTGTAGGTGAGAAGTCATTACTGCATGCAGATGCCAAAGATGAGGACAGATTGAAGAGAAAGATCGTCAGTGGCAGCCAGAGGAAGTCGAAAGTACGTCGCAGAACTACAAAACAACAAAGACAGCGGCATAAAGAAGGAGTAACCTATGCGACCGGAAGATTTGGTGTCTAATTCAGAGGTATAGCAAAATGCTAGTTAGAGTATTATACATAGTAGTATTCAATAGCAGTAAGATTAAAGTATATAAAGTGCAAACTTATTTTGGTTGGGTTGTAGGTAAGAAGAAATAGTTGCATGCGAGATGAGCAGAGATTGAAGATAAGGAGAATCAGTCAAGACCGAATAAGTCAATAGCATGGTATGGTTTACTTCCTGCTGTAGGTCATTGGCCTTTTTGTTTTGAAATATTTGAAAAAAAGGCTAATTGTCTGTAGCAGTAAGTCAACAGCACCTCGCAGAACTACTGAGCAACAGAGACAGCGGCATAAAGAGCAGAAGTTGAAGATAGTATTGGTAAGGTTGACTTTCTTTTGCAGTTGGTTAGGAACAATCTCTTGAAAGAGTTGAGATTATTTTCATCCATCTGCCAAAGTAGATCAACAGCAAGTTGCAAAACAACTGAGCAACAGAGACAGTGGCATAAAGAGCTGAAGTTGAAAAGGGAATCGGTAAGGTTTACTTTCTTTCGCAGTTGCTCAGTTTCATACTCTTGAAAAGGTTGAGTAGCGAATTGACCAACTGCTGAAGTAAGTCAACAGCAACTACAAACAAGCAGTTGAAGATAGGATTGGTAAGGTTGACTTTCTCTCGCAGTTGGTTGGGAACATTCTCTTGAAAGATTCGAGAAACTTTGCTTGCATACCTGAAATCGATACCTTTTTTGTTATTCTGTAAATCATCGGTTACAGTTTTGTCATATCGATCGGTATCAATTCTTATGCTCAAAAATTAGTTTTGTAGTCGATATCAAAATTCTGTTTCTATGACGTTTGGAAGCACATTCTGAGCTTCACTTTGACATCAAGAACAAGCATTTTGATGTAGCAGCTGATTCACAAAATCTGAATGGGTAGACCTTTCGCTGCAGCGTATCATTTCACGATCTAGCAAACATTTACCTATCTAAACCTTGGCTTAGCCATGTACTGTACAAAATCTAGTCGTTTTCTCTTAGTATCTAGTGAAATATTTAATCTGTTTTGTTTCTTGCCATCGGTTATGTTTGTATATAATAAATTCTAGTTGCTAACGCGTAGCCTGAATACGTCTTGTAGCATAAAAATGTAAAACTATTGTTTTTGTTACTTTACAAAAGTTGACTCCATTCTAGAGTAACGGCTGGAATAATGCTATCTGATGGCATGTAGCATAGCAAGGTGCTGTTGTTGCTGTTGTTACTGTTGTTGCTGTTGTTGCTGTTGTTGCGCTTGCTTGCAAGATGAAACCTGGTGCGTTGGGTCTTCATGTAACACATATTTGTAAATATTTCATAGAAAACTCATTATGCAATCGATGAGTTGTCAAATCTTCCTTCATAATGCTAGCTTTATGCGTGCAACAGGAAGTACATATATGTACATTCTTTCTTATGTCGAGTAACAGCGGAGTGTAAGTCGAACATGCAGTGTACCGTATAAACACAGTACAACTCTTTATTCATACATAATAACCAGTGTTTGTGGTATTACCTAGTGCAGAGTGTGCAGTGTTGATACAGTAGTAGTGTTGCTAGTACATACATGTATATTACAGTGCCAGCTTATAAAAAGTGACAGGTCATGTAGTCAGTACTGGCTAAGTTGACTAATTAGCCAATGTCAAAATAAGCAAGATGACTATTTTGAGTAACATAAACTTGTCTAAATATTTACTATTCTAAGAGCCATGCAGCCAGTTTGTAATCGTTACGTGTCATGAATAAGTAATGAATAATTAAGTAATGAATATGACCACGATTATTACTATGTTTAGCTATTTAGCCGCTTAGCCTAGTAAAGAGAATTTCTGCTTGTAATCTTGGAGGATCGGAGTTCAAATTCAGTGCGATGTAGATTTTTCGCTCCTACAACTGTATCGCTATAACTTGACACAAAACTCAGTTACCAACAATCAGACAAACACCGATATTAATTTAGATTCATTATTATATGCTAGATGGTTTATTACTGAAATTTATTTTGTGTGACATTTCCAACATTTTTTTGCGCATGACACTCATCAGTCTCTGACTATTCTGTGATTGTATGTTTTGAATTAGCTTCAAAGCTGCTAGAAGCAAACACTTTAGTAGTTACCAAATATATTTGTTACACAGTAAGTGGTAAGTTATCATAGTTTACAAACAAGACTCAGGTTACAGCAGGAATGATACATTATTACTAGTGCTCATGTCTAAGGTATAGAAACTCCACTCAGTTATCATACACCACTTTGTACTCTCATCATTGTAACAACCATTTAGACTCCTTTGTAAGTGGGATGAGCATGTGATTGTCATTTAGATCACAATGATTACTATATCATGTAATCATCAAAATTGCGACAACAAAAACTATATCTCGAATGGTAAAGTCATCATTGCTCATTCTTGCATATTATCAAAACTATTCATGATGCCTGTGCCTATCCAATACTCATTGTCAGGATTATCCTGGTGCAGATATAGCTGAGCGCATCACAACCCATTGATTAAAATCCTATATTTTCGTGTAAGAGGATTGAGATAAAGAATTTGTGACAAAATGACTAGTATAAACATGAGTAAGTTTCTACAGGGTCAAGGCCATAGATTATATGATGGTGAAGCATATTCTCATCCAGCCCAGATTTTTGCTACACCTTATCACTTTTTGGAAGTTCAGACACTATTTCCGAGATTTGTACATAGTGAAGTTGTTAATAGCTTCTAATCTACAGGGTGTTATGTGACTGGGGGTTTAATATAAACCCTACTTCTTAATACTAGGTAGTAAAAAATGACGTACTAGCTAGCTAGTTTGGGTGGCTGCTTAGAGAAGTCAGTTTATCCTGAAGTTATTTTTTATTCAGCTCTGTTTAACTACATGTATGTCTTGGTCTCTTACCAAACACTTTAGAACTTGAATAAGATTAGGTCGAGGCAGTTTTTTCCTCTTATGGAGTGTGACTGAAACCAGCTATCTCTGGCTTCTAATACTGTTAGGGACCTCATACTTACATAGGTCAAGTCTGTGTAGTGATATTTTTGTACACATCACTTTAACAAGTCAAGGTTTGGATGCATGATCATTTCTAAACTCATTTCTTTCATACTGCAAAGGAAAGAATACCTTAGTGATGTAACGAAACACTAGTTTTAGCATTAGATACGAATGTGCTGCCACCATATTGTTTTTATAATGCACATCATAACCGAGTCTTAGTAAATTTTCTCTGTTGAAATAGCTCTTCTAATATTCTTAAGCCAAGTAAAAGTTCTAATGTAAACAAGAGGCCATAGAATTAGTACATCATGAATCCATGTTTATATATAGCTAATAACATAAAATCTTTCTGTTACTCAAATCAACAATCTTAAACATTTTCACTTTCAGTAAGAAAGTGTTAGGCATGATTTATTAGTTTGATGAAGCTGATATAGCAATATAAAGTATTTTGTTGCATACATGGCACAGAATAAGGTATATACCACCTGTGATACCATAAAATAGTGATAAGGCTACAAATAGCTGACATAGAGCTCTGGGGTTGATCAGTATTTGCATTATGTGAGCTTTTGCATTACAGTCGACCCTCCACTTTTACTTTACAGTCGACCTTCCGCTTTTACCTTTCAGTTGGCCCTATGCTTTTACAATACGGTCAACCCTCCCCTCTTTCAGATTTCTTTTTCTTCAACTTTAAATTGTTCAGGCAATATCTCGAATTTAGACTCTGGTTCACTGCAACTTTTTCTATCCGAAGGATGACTTGACCAATAGAAAACTTGTTATGTTGCTAGCATTGCATGTTCCAGAGTATAGGCGAACTTTTCAAATGTTTTGTCAGTGTTTGTGAATAAATCTGAAAGAATTTGCGTTATTATTTACTGTGCTATTACTGGGTTATAACCGTGTAGTAGTCAATTTTTAATGTCCAAACTTTTTAAATGTTTACATATGACTCACTGCTTCTTAGTTTGAACACACCTTATGCTTATTCTGCCTCGTTTCTAATGAACATTATCTCACCACCAAGTCCACCACCCAGTTCACTACTGGCTCTGCACTTAGTCGGCTTCCTGTTGCTGACCCTTAAAGGAGATGACCTTGACTAAATAGAAATTAAGTAGGTGGCATCTACACATCATCGTCACTGATTACGAATTGTAATCACCAAATATGGAATACTAATCAATTCCTTATCTATTACTGATAAGAATATAGAGTTAAGTGTCAAGCACACAGTTCATAACGACAGCCAATCAGCAGTTAGAACAAGTAAATATCATTCCCTCTCAAAATGGCATCAGCCACAACATTTGACAAAGAAGAAGAGTGTTCTCACTGTTGGGGAAAGCTACCAAAGCTGACAGAACCTCGTGTCTTACCATGTGGTCGTATCAGCTGCACCCCGTGTTTAGAGGCAAAGTACAAGATACATAAAGGTGTTAGATGTGAAACCTGCCAGTAAGTAAAACCTTGTAATATGTAGTCAATGTAATTTTTAGATATTTACACTCACTTGAATAGCAATAGTACTGAAGTATTGTTTGAAAGTGAGCCAATAGAATATTCAACAAGGTCGCAAACCTAATAGAATATTCAATAGAATATATTACCACATAGCTTTACTTCATCCCTTTTACCATGTACCATGGTAATACCTAACAGCAAAGCTGTATGAAAGAGGATGGAAACTTTTATCTACTATCTGAGGCTTTCTGTGATTGAATTTGCAAATGTCCATCATTAAGTACTGTAGGTAATAGTAAAAACATGCTCTCACCTTATTGGTCTGTTATAGGAAAAGCTACTTTCACTCTGGTAATCTGACAATTTCTATCTATGTTCAAGAAGTAAATATGATTCAATAGAGTCCATTACAGCGCATAATAACTTCATATCTCATAACTATAGTTTTGGGATGCTATAGTTAATATATATTCCGAATTTACACCAACTTACATGCTATAGCTGGCACTAGTCGGTGTGATACATCTTGAAATTTGACTGCATATATATTTAGCAAAGGTGTACAAGAAGCTTGACATTCAGAGTCTGCTGATTGCGATGTTTCATGAGTCAGAGCATCCAACAACAGTGGCCTGTGATAGACCGACATGTAATAATACAGCATACAACTTCTGTGTAGACTGTGGAGAGAAAGTTTGCAATGATGACCTTGAGGTATATTGTCATTTATTTAAAATGTTCTGATACTGTTTAATAGCTTCAAGCAATTATAATTACACATTATGTTAATATATTCAATTTTACACTAAACAATGAATCAAACTCCTGTTAGTGTGGACAGAGTTGAGGTTTGGTAACTAAACTTGAAAATTACATTTACCTGTGTTCAAATAGAAGGCGAGCGAATGGAATATTATAGGCAGTAACCACTATCATGGGTCATAACTATTTGTTATCATAAAGTTACTGTTTGAGAAACATTTTCGTAACTGCTACACATATGGCAGTAGATCACACTTTAAGTTACGTGCTGTACCACACACTGACACTCAGTGAGTGAATAGTTTATGGTAGACCTGCAATAATTATGGTAATTGAAAATTGGGAATGTTTAGTTCTGTAGAATAGCTCTTGTACTGAATACTAACAGGTTTTTTATTTCATAATGATAATCAAATGAGTCTGTTGATAATACTTGCAGTTTATGAGGAAACTAGACACAAAGATACATTACAGTGCAATCATGTGTGATACTAATTCAAAACTCTTTTTGCTTAATTAAAGGTTGACTTGTAACAAAATTCACATTACAGTTATTTAATATGAAAAGATTCACCATGGCTTACTCTGTTGCGCTGGAGGTGCAAAATATGTGGAAATGTGATTACAAGCTCTCGAAAGCCAAAAAAGGAACAGTTAATTGCAGCCACACGAGATCACTGAAGTTTGGATTCTTTTGCCAAAACGGCTCAATATGACATAGCTGTGGTAGATGGTTTTTGTTTACACTGTCATGCAACCTTATATGTCAAAATATTTTCACAAATATACTTCACGCATTCAATAAAACCATGTCTATTGTTATTACACTTCTGTTTCATCCTCATTGTAATGTTGTCAGATTTAGCACTGATCTCTTGTAACGAATCATAAAAATTTGTTAACCTTTTTAACTTTAGCTCAAAGGCGTACATATCATTGTCTGATGAGCATGACGAGCCTGTTGGTCAACTGTGATAATTGAAAAGTGCTGCAAAAATTATTTTCAAAGTATTGGGTCACATGATCAGATTACGACTCGACAATTAGTTCAAGCCGAAACAAAACTGTAAAGTAGCGAGCATCTATAGTTGATACGGGGTCTTTGGTAAAACCCGAAGTGTTTGTCATATACTAGTGCTACGATAAGTTTTTATTGAGCTTGTTATTAGTCTTTCAATTCACGTGAGAACATCGCGCCACAAGACAATAACCAAACTATCATGACTACGTCAGAGAAATAAAAAGATTCCAATTTACACTGGTTTTTCGTTTTTGAGATTTTTAGAGCTTGTAATCACATTTCTACACTTTTGGGCCCTACAACTGTGGTGGAACACCAAGTTTCTATCCTTCTTGTACAGTTTCTAACTGGAGTTATGTTCCCTTTTTATCCTTTTGTAGCCACGCCCCTAAGGGAGGCTGGTCTTAGCATCTCATTTGCATAATTTGATGTACTTAAGACAGGACCTCGGCTCTTTATGTTCGTTCAATACATGCAGTGCATTTGGAACCATACTGTTTCTGCTACCTTGCGTGATACCAGAACCACCCCGGCATATAGCTATCTCCAAGGACCTAGTCTATGGACTGTGCTGTGGGGATAGACTCATAAAAACACTGTCGACCTCGTCGACCTCCGGTCGACCTTGTCGCTTTGTCGACCTTGTCGAGGCTTGGTTTGGCTGCACCGGAGAAAGGAACCCTCTAGCCAGGTGGCCCGGTGGCTGGAAAGCCTAGCCGAGCACAAGTATCGAATCATCCATCGAAAAGGCGTTAAGCACGGTAACGCCGATGGGTTGAGTCGACAACAGTGCATCGAGTGCCGGCAGTGTGCTGCCATTGAGAAGCGGGATCGGGGGCCAACTAGGTTACAAGTGTGTGACTCGCTAGTACCCCCAGGGACTAATTGGGAAACTACTGTACTAGTGGACCAAGTTCCAGTACAACCACCAAAAGGTACGGGAGAACCCAGTCCTAGCGCCCACCAGTTGGACAAAGACGAATGGCCTCGACTACCCAGCAGCAGACATACATCAGGGCCCAGCCTCCCGACTCCCACACCAGCCAGCCAAGTTCCAGTACGGCTGCCATGCGGTGCGGGGTCACCCAGAGTGTTGGACAACCCCCTCAGAAAGTCTCAAAACCCTCGGTTACGGGCCATCAAGGTGGCAGGTGAGCCAGGACTCGGCGTGGAGAATGACCAAGTTGCAGTACAATCAGACGCTAGAGCCACGAGTTTAGATCTCTCACCGCCAGCTGCTCCAAAGGTTCCGGAATTGTTGACAGTAGTGCAAACCTCACCAGATGAAGTACGAGCATTGCAACAGAAACCCGCTGCCGACCTAGTGATAATTTACCAGGCCGTCAGGAACCGGAAAAGAGTCGAAGAGGCAGTATTACAAGTAGGCAGCTCCGAGTTGCAGCGGTTGGCCCGGATGTTCCATCAGCTCTAGATTGACGAATCAGGTGTATTGACCCTTCATCTCATTCAGAATGGGCGAGAAAGGGTGGTGGTGGTATGCCCCCAAACTCTGCGACAGGAGATCCTGTGGAAGGCCCATGAACAAACTCACTGCGGTGTGGAAAGGACCCTGAAGCGTGTCCAGCTGGATTGGTACTGGCCGGGCATGACTGGAGATATCAGGAAGGCAGTTTTCTCCTGTGAAGTTTGCCGGCGGGCTAAGACGGGAAAGGCCCGGACCTCCGGGAATCGACAACGGTTGTACGCTGGGAGGCCATGGCAACGTCTAGCAGTCGATTTAGTGGGACCCCTAACTCAGACACCTCGAGGAAATAGCTGGGGGTTGGTACTCACTGACCATTTCACTCGGTGGTCGGATGCCTTAGCTATCCCTGAGGCTACAGCTCCAACGGTGGCCCAAATCTTGGATGAAAGAGTATTCAGTTACTTCGGTCTGCCCGAAATTATCTACACCGACCAGGGGAGCCAATTCGAGTCCTCTTTGTTTCAAGAGCTATGTGACTTGTGGGGAGTCGACAAATCTAGGACCACTCCGTACCACCCCGAAGGAAATGGTGTGGTTGAAAGAAACAATCGAATATTGGGTGACTCCCTACGAGCACTTTTACTGGGCAGAGGACAAGAGGACTGGGATCAATTATTGCCACAGATCATGCAGACGCTGCAAGGGCTACCGCACTCCGCCACTAAGGAAACACCCAATTATTTGATGTTGGGTCGAGAGCTTCGTCTTCCTGACCAATTGCTGCATGGAAATAGGTTGGAGTCATTTACGAGCACACACGAGTATGTCCAGACTGTTCACGACCGGTTGATACAAGCTCATACTCTCCTCCAAGATAGACAGAAGGAAATTGTATCAACCGATGTGAGAGAGCCTCCGCTGTTCAATGAGGGCGACCTCGTATGGTTGCTAAGCAAGCGGCGAAGAAAAGGGGAAAATCCGAAATTAGCGGCCAAGTATGTGGGGCCCAATCGCGTACTAAGGAGTCACGAAAATCATACGTACGAAGTAGAAAGATATGGACAGCGATCCACTCAAGCCGAAGGAAGATTAAGGCTCTGTCGCCCTAGCCCGGTGCAACAAGGTCGAGCCCCAGCTGAAGTCAAACCTGCCCGACGTCCCAACATGAGAGGTTATCCCCGGAGACGAGTATCACGGGAAAACGGTAATCCAGATGCCGTTATTTCCGAATCACTTCTGCCTAGTCGATTAATAGATTTACCAATACCACAATCGCCAGGAAGATTGGAACCACCTCGGCTCCCCAGCGAAGATTTTTTGGTCTCACCAAGTGAACACAACTCTGACTCGAGGGCTGGCCTCGACACTGGCTGCGAATTGGCGACCAAAGAAGCAAGAGCTACGGGGAATGAAGGAGTCCAGGCTAGTACCACTGGGACCGGAAACACCACGCGGCCTCAACGAATAAGAAAGCCCCCTGCGTATCTAGCGGATTATGACACCAATACTGTCCAATCAGGAGAGGCCAGAAGGAGTCAAGGCCAAAGGACGGCCATTTTGGAAACCGAAGAAAGCTCTCTCACTGTTTGTTATCAGCTCGACACGCACACACACGCATATTTACACCCTCCAGCCATGGAAGTGATTAAAGAGACCATTAAGGAAGCTTCTCCAATTACCGGAGCTCTACCCTTGCTATCGGAGCTAGTGACTCCATTAGAACTACACTCGGCTCCCAATGAAACGTTGGATGGTATGGATTCCGACTCGACGAAGGAAGATTCCTCCCCGAGCTCTCGCCTACCGACCAAGTGGGTCTCAGAGGAGACGACCAGGAAAATAATGAAGTTATGTCAGGAAGACGGTGTCTACTGTCCGTTGTGCCAGCAGTCATTATCCACCCCCCGACAGCGCCGGATCCACATTGCACAACATTTTACGAGGTTCTTCTGCAAATGTGGGAGAAATTCTACCTCGAGAGATACAATCGCCAAGCACCAATCGAGGGTGAAGGGCGTGGAGAACCGGAAAAACCACGGTGGAACGCTATCCCACATAGATCAGGAGGGTCCAATTAATCAACCCACCGGCCTTCGAGAAACCTATGCCTTATGGTCCGGTTAAGATGAAGCCACCTGTGAGGAGAGGACCGCAGGCACCCTTTCCCTTTCCCCCGAAGGAAAAGCGGATAGATCGGAAATGTAGTCCGCTCAAGAAGGGGAAACCCATACCTGCTCCCAGGAAGACACTAACGACGGTCGGGAGCATCCAATGTCGACTGGGAGATGTCCGACCCCGAGCCACGGTGGACGCCCTTCGAGAAAAGGCCTCTAGCCTCAGACGAACAGCCCGTCGCCTGGAAGAGTTGGCTAACCAGATGTCGACCAAGTGAAAGATTGCGACACGAATCCCGTTAAAAACATTGACTATCCCTATCTTGTAGTATATTCTAGTTGTTTGTGTTTTCTTTTATTATTTTATTTTTTTGTTTTTTTTTATTATAGCCGATTGCTGTCTATAGGGGCGGCGTGTGTGGTGAAACACCAAGTTTCTATCCTTCTTGTACAGTTTCTAACTGGAGTTATGTTCCCTTTTTATCCTTTTGTAGCCACGCCCCTAAGGGAGGCTGGTCTTAGCATCTCATTTGCATAATTTGATGTACTTAAGACAGGACCTCGGCTCTTTATGTTCGTTCAATACATGCAGTGCATTTGGAACCATACTGTTTCTGCTACCTTGTGTGATACCAGAACCACCCCGGCATATAGCTATCTCCAAAGACCTAGTCTATGGACTGTGCTGTGGGGATAGACTCATAAAAACACTGTCGACCTCGTCGACCTCCGGTCGACCTTGTCGACCTAGTATAAAACCTCTCTGGGCGCAATCCCTTGTGTGGGGCGGTTAATATTGACCGGTGGAGTAAGCCGACCTAGTCGTCTCTGCGTGTTGGTCACGGGAAACCACTACACAGCCCCTGAGAGGGGTGAATGCAGACCGGTAGAGTAAGCCGACCCAGTCGCCTCTACGTGTTGGTCGCAGGAACCAACACACAACGCAACAGAGTAAGACATGGTGAACCTTTTGATATCAAATAACTGTAATGTGAATTTTGTCGCAAGTCAACCTTTAACTAGATTTTCACTTTGTAGATGATGCACACTTTAAGTTACTCCGTGATGAGTGTTACAATAAATATTCACATGTCGTATATTAACTCGGACACTTTAAAAAAAGGAATTCTTCATTGCTTTAGCACTTTTTATTCGTTTTAAAGCTGCTCGTAGCTTGTTCTCCTGATGAGCAGCTCTGCTAAACTTCTAACAATCTCTTGGTTCGTCTGAAACTTTCTGTCAATGAGCTTTTGTAAATCAGGTTTGTTTATCAGAGACAGTAATGTAAATGCCTCTTTGTCCCTGAATGGAGTGTTGGGGTATACAGTTTAAAAGCATAAGTATTATGTCTGAAAGTTATATTCTGAGTTGGAGCACATGAAACTGCCCGAGTCCAAATTGAAACAACTCAATTGCGAAAATGATGAAAATGGATAAGCTTGCCTGGCATATTCTTACGCGGAATTTGCTAGTGAAATATCTTTCTTCAGAAAGCACGAAACATTTGATAAAAAATTTCAGCTACTAAAACTCGCTTGACTTTTTGCTATTTGTCACTCAAAAATGACGCAGACTCACAAATTACCAGCATCATGGAAGCTCACATATTGGCTAGCTGCTAGATGTAAGAAGTGGGTATAGATCAACACTGACCAGTTTGTGTGTACATCTTGGAAGTTCACTCTAAAGAATTTTCTTTAAAACTTAATTTTCTTTAAAACTAGCTATTGTCAAAAGTCATGTGTTTAAAACGTGTAAGCGTTTGCTCTGCTTCCAAGAGTAAGGATTTTGAACGTAATATCAAGTTCCACAACCGAACAACTTTAATAAATATATATAGTGTCACAGCTGTTTCCATTCCATATTTTGCACATCGCAAATATTTCTGTTTAGTTTCATAGCTTGAAAGTATTGATAGAACTTATTACTTTGTGTAATAAAAATTCTGATGTAAGTTAATTTGTAATACTGTTTCTCAGAAGACTTGTTATTGCTTCTTAATTGGCAGTGTACCAATGAGAGCAGTCACATGCAGTAGTTGTCAAATTAACATACATAGTCCTTGGTACAGTAATTGACTACCACTTGTGTCTGATTGATGAGTCACTAATTCAGCGCTCTCTAATGATAGGCTGGTTCATTCATCTATTATTACTGTCATAGAGTGATGCGAGTACTTGTCAATTTTTCAGCTGCATGATAGATATTTCCGAGGAGGTCACAAGTTCATATCTATGAAAGAATTTGAACAGACAGCAGGCAAATACCGAAAAGCTTTCTGTAAAAATAACAAAAACGAGCAGCTGATAAAAGCCTGTGAGAAATGTAAAAAGTTCATCTGTAACCTGTGTGACAGAACAGAAGGAGAATGTTCAGGTGAGATGCCAGAATACAAAAGTAGCAGAGATCACTCAATACAGTAGTTTCTTGATGACATACGAACATTTCATTCAAAGTTTTTAAATTTTTGGTAATGTGCTAAACACGCTAACATTAATAGATAAAAGAGTAAATTTAATTCAAGGGAAGATTATCTTGAATGGAAAAATATATGGCAGATATTAAGTAGGTGAATAACCAATTAACAGCCTCTATTTATAAAATCAGCTGCTATTAATAGCGGTAAACAGAAGACTTGATTAGTGATTAGGTCCTTGACCTCAATGTCTCGAGTCATACTGATATATCAAATTACTTATCTCCCCCCCCCCCCCGACCAAATGAGCGGAAGCGAAGTTTGATTTGAGAGTTTTAATGATAAATGCATGTGCACACAACTTACGAAAATTATTCATTATTAACGTCGCAACTCTTGTTTCAAAATCTCATCAACAATTTTTAAAATCATTTTGTAGAGTTGTTAAAGTATAATAGCAATACAAAACACATATAAACCTATTCAAATATATTACCAAGTCTTTGTAAATTGTCGAAATTATCTTAAAACTTACCCATCTGAACGGATTATACACAAATAGACAAATTAGTTTGGCTGAAATTCTTTTCAAAACGCTTGACAAGTTTGGTTTAATAAAAGTTAAGACTGGAAATTGAAACGCCTAGCAACAGAGAATAGAATGATTAAGTTGTGCGCATTTCACGGAAAAAATAATGTGCGCATCTCATTAGTCTATAGCATTGTCGAAATGTCGAAGGTTTTTGTAATTAACGTAGGAGTACTGAAATCATTTCATGAAAGTTTCATTTATGCCAATTTCAAAGTAACTGATATTTTAGACAGTCTTGAATGCTTTAGTATTCTAGCTGATGTCCAACGCAGTGTAAGTAAAGGAAATGGCGATGATTTTTTTTCTAACTATCCTTATGAGGTTATTACAATATTTAATTATAAGTTTGGATGACTACAGAACAATGACTACGTAGTACAGAATTTCTAAAAATATATATAAATATCACAACTTCTTGATATTGCTAGCTATGACGTTTTGAAATGTAAACAAAATTGTGCATTGGTTTTATACTATTACTATAATAATAATATTGGTCATGCTATTGATATCAGTGCACTTTACTTCTAATATTGGCCAATATTGCATTTCTCCTATTGCAGGGTGAGAGATATAAACATATAATCTTTTCCTTTCATTATTGCTTTTTGTTGTATATAATAACACCCAGTACTCTGGGTGTTATTATACTGGGTGTTATAATAACACCCAGTACTCTGTTTTACTCTGGTTATATGGATCTATAAAGTGATATTTAGTTGTTCTCTTACATATTGTTACCATGTTTAGTGCACCGCTACATGTGATGGTTCAGTTACCCTTCCAGGTACTTTTGTGGCGTGATCTGAATGGGTTTTGATTCCTCACACCAAACTTATCAAACAGTGCTCTCTTCCATTCAGTAAAGATCATGGTGAGCGGTTAGTTACCTTCACATAGGCAGTAGGTTAATCACTGTTTTCTTGATAATTTGTTTCACTCTGGTTTTATGTATTTATAAAGTGATATTTAGTTGTTTTCTTACATAGTGTTACCATGTTTAGTGCACCGCTACATGTGATGGTTCAGTTACTTTTCCAGGTACTTTTGTGACGTGATATGGATGGGTTTTGATATCTCACACCAGGCTTCTCAAAGAGTGCTCTCTTCTATTTAGTAGAGATCATGGTGAGTGGTTACAAATTTTGGGAAAATGGTTAAGGGAAAATAGCTTAATTTTAATTGGAAACAAGTTCCTTGACAAATTTTTAATCATTTGGCACAGTTGCGCGCGAGAAGTAGCTTATATAATTGACAAATGCTAATGATGGTTTTTTAATTATATATATTGTAGATGACAAACAACTCAACTAATTAAAAATGACCTTGCGAAAATTGATCACCATTGCTTTTTCCCCAGATTACAGGTTTGAGCTTCCTAAACAAATGTTGTAAGAGGTTTCCATTTTTAATGCACCCAATTATACATAGCTTGCCCAAAAACATCCTTTTTGCTATACATAAACAAGCCTATCATGAAAGTGATTAGCCTATTTAATTGTTGTTTTTTTGAAGGCTAATGTGGTTCAAATCTTTATTTTGTGACCACAGTATCGTCGTGCACCAACAGTAAATATATCAAAGTTCAGTTATAAATAGCATGAGGATGCTAGATACGCCAAACAACTTCAAATGTTGTTAAACATTGTGACATTTTAAGAAAAAAAGATCTTTATTAAGCTGAGGCATAAATTGCTGTACATACCAAGAGACAGATAAAGAAGACAACTCTAGAGGCTGGTTACAAAGACTGTTGACAATCACATCTGCATTATTGTGTTGACTAATTCTTTGAAGTACATGTATATCCTAAAGGAGAGTGAAAGAAATAGTAAGTAATGTACATTCTCAGCATAGCCAGTAAATTAGTGTCTGACAAACACACTGAAGGACATGTTTGAAATGGGTAGCTCGAGTCATAGCAACCTAAATATACACTAGTATGTTCAATCTAGCATTTCAAAATAAGTTAATTGAAAAGGTGTATGAGAAAACACAATAAGAATATATGAATATCATTTCGTCTAACGCCAACATCAATGTGGGTTGACCATTTATGATGGAAGATACGCGCAAAAAACAGTACAAATATGAAAGGCTCATACCTACTAATTAAAAAGAAAAGCAATGCAAAAAGAAAATAGATAGAAATACGTGAATTTGTAAAAATAGAGGAGAGACTGAAGATGGAAAGATTGAGAGAACAGAACAAGAAGAAATGAAATTATGGGAGATTGGAGTGAAGGGAGAGAACAAGGACAGAGAGCAAGGTATGAGAGTGTAAAGAAAAAAAGAGATCATAAAGAGAGAATGAAGAGGGAAAGCGAAGAAAAAAAGAGTAAGTAGATGAAGAAAGAAGTAACAGGGTGAGGAATAACAGTAAGGTGAGGCATGGGGAAAGAGAGCGAAGAGAGAGAACAAAAGTAACTTAGGAAAAAGGAAACACGACTCCAACCTGAGTGCCTGATCATCATCTTCTGATTCCTCATACTCCATCACTTCAATAATGATACTTTGGCCAGTACATGTATGAGCAAACACTTCCTGACTATCTGGAATCTTACGCAGGTCACTAGAAGGGCAAATGGATAAAACCAGCTTATACCCAACCGACGGACGGTGTGCTATGAGTTATTTCCTCTACTAACTTTAGCATTCTCTATTTTTTAATGACTTGCAAACAGTTTGCCAAACAAAAACATGTAAGTTTATAGTACTAAACTATCCTTGTAACAGCAAAAAACTGTTGGCATCAGAAGCAGTGAATCTATTCAACTGCCAACTGTTAGCTGATTCTCAACCATTGGCAAGAGTTCACACTCATAGAGTCAGCATTTTTAACCTTGCATATACAAGCGGGTCAAATGATCCTCAACCATATTAACAACATTTCATTGACTGTGACAGCGTTTAGAACAGCACAATTCTTTTTGAACTGTATATTATACTGAAACTCTAAGCGCGCACAACTCAATAAAAAATCAGATATCAAACACAGTAAAATGTTTTTACACTGTCTCAACAAAGTGATGTCATAGAGATAACCGAAGAAACATGATGATTGCAGAACACGGAATCGTACTGAAACTCTGAGTATGTCTACTCAGAGTTTGTACTTTCTGTTGTAACAAATTAAATTTGTTAAAACAATAAAAACAAACAGTTTAGAGTAAAGATCTTGTTGCTGAGAATAAGAAGCTTTTTAGCTTTGTCAAATTCGGATGCTTCCTTATCAAAAATGTCAATCAGTGTGTCATTCATTGCAAGCTAAAGTTCTGTTAGAGGCCATTAGTTATTTTTTGACCCGGTTAGAAAATAGGCTGTGGATAGGCTATACATAGCTTATAAATGGTTGACTAATGGTCTAAGTAGTGTGAGAAGAACCAGAACAAACAGCATAGTTTTGTACTGTAGTAGCTGCATGCAATTAAACTAATGGTGTGTTATTTTAAAATCATGATGTAGCACATGCTACTGGGCATGTAGACCGTATCATATCTTAATATGTACGAATCACGCTTTCATTTATATTTTTGTTTTAATCATTTTTGTAACTATATATATTTCACTAAATGTTATATTTTTACTAGTTGATGAAATAAAACACACACACGCAGCCAAACTCCAGGGTTACAAGTACAATCACGTTATTATTTCTTTGTTTCTGGTAAACCAATCTAGCTCACTGTCCAAACTTATTTCATTACGTGGTAAAAGGCTATTATCCTAGTTACTTGTCTTGCAATCTGGAACCATCTATTATTATGCTAGGAGCCATTATGTGAAATATGTGTTTGATACTTTATTGCTGGGTGGTTGTCATGCAGAACTGTACAAAGGAAGTTGTGTATATCCAATCCTACTGTAGTGAACCTTAAAATTGAGAAATAATTCTAGCTTACAAACTCTTTAAAATGAGCGATGGTCTTAAAAAAGTCCATCTACTAGAGTGAAAGGGTTGGAAAAATACAGCGCCATAGGGCTCAAATAGAGGTTTCATATTATATCCCAAATATTTTCAGCCTTCCTTTGAATAGAACTTTTGTTGCTCTTCAGAGAAGATAGGATATTCAGTACCATAAAATAGGCTTAGGTCAAGGCATCGCCGTCGGGTTCTAATGAACCAATCGCTACAGCAGAAAAAATTGTTGATCAGTCATTTTCCATCGTCCCAGCTATTCAATTATTCTCAAACATGACATTTTTTGCTACGAGCCTTAGTTCTTTTAACCAGAGTAAATCAAAACTTGCAGAAAACCCTTAGTCATCATATTATATTGTATCAAATACCTGTCTGTTTATACTTGGTACAAGTGGCTGACTCAACAGCACCTAGACTAGTTGTTAGTTTAACATAATCTTGATTTCTAGTTTTCTTTGAGAATGATGACCGATTGGCTTTCCATCAATGTCTTGCAGAGCATGTCTAGTTTGCAAAACCTGTTACCATATAGATTAAACTGGGCAACCAAGTTTCAAAGAATTTTTGCTCGCCAAACCAAGTTAGCTATTTTCCGTCAAGTTTTTTGTGCTAAATACAAATATCCCCATAGAAAATCGAGAGGATTTTGGTTAGCGAGCTAAAAGAGGTTGTCTGATCCTTGACCCTCTGTTTACAGATATCGCAACTCTAAACCTACTGCTGGCTTTAAAGAGAAAATACCACTTCTTTCCTGACAAGTTGAAAATACCAAGGAGACGCAACTGTTCTGCTGGTGCAAGGTGGTAAACTCTGGGAAAAAACAAGCCAAGTTGGTGTAATTCAAAAAATTGCTGACTTACTCACATATTGAAGATGATACTTGCCAGTGCATTGTGATGCTGATGCAATTTACAGTATCGCCAACATAGTGACTTGTCAAAGATGACGCTTGCTTGAGCAATATGAACGCTGGTGCAGTTTAGGATAATTTCCTGTTATTATCTAAAAGTTGCTGGTTTTTTTCAAATCACAGCAACCTAATGTAAACATGGGGGATCATTGATAACAAACCTTACTAACC
The DNA here is from genome assembly GCF_963576615.1 of Watersipora subatra. NCBI lineage: Eukaryota > Metazoa > Bryozoa > Gymnolaemata > Cheilostomatida > Watersiporidae > Watersipora > Watersipora subatra. The sequence goes on from NW_027045257.1 coordinate 432,270, forward strand.
TGACTAACTCTGAGCTTATCTACGGTAGCTAAGCTCAGAGATCCTTAAATGTTTTTTTCTTTGTATAGCAGAAGCTTTTCACAGCTAGCTACTTTCTCTAACTTTGGATGACCATGTAATTTTCTTTTTCCAAAAATTCACTGCTAATATAATTTCATGGTTTAGTGCAACAGCCAGTATAACTCAATTACTGTATGGCTGTATCAATAGAATTGTATATCGAATTGTAGGGAAGCTCTTGACATGAGTGTCTTTAGGGATGGGAGTAGATGCTTAGTTATACATGTTCTTTATGTCTATGTTATTACGACTAACTCCTTTTGGAACACGTTAGTTATGATCTTGATGTTCTCTATTGTGTCTCATACTAACTTACCTTGTCATATTTTTGAGGAGGAATGAAACTTGCAGGCCACCTTTGGCATTGGAAATACCAAGGGCTTTTCACTATGAAATACCAATACCTTTTTACTATAGAAATACCAAGAGCCTTTTACTATAGAAATACCGATAGCAATTCAATATGTATATTTTTGCTTAAACATGTTGTCTATATGCTATTTAGTTTAGATTTTTAGCAACTGAACAGTCAGAGATTCTATCAAGTATTAAGTTTTGTCCTTTACTTAATAAGAGCCGATGTGTTTTAGTCTTAAAGATTGACTTGCGACAAAATTCATATAACAGTTATTTTGTATCAGAAGGTTCACTATGTCTTACTCTGCTGTTTGGTAGGTGCAAAAAAGGTAGAACTGTAATTATAAGCTCTTCAAAGCTACAAAGCAAACAGTTAATCACAGCCATCACAAAAGCGCCGTAGTTTGGAATACCTTTATTTCAATGACGTACTCATTTCAATGGGGTAATTTTTTGATGCACATGCTGTTATCCACTGAATTGAAAGGCCATTAAAAAGCTCCATAGAAAATTTTTTGTAGCATTAATTTATCCTAAACACTTTGGGTTTTACTGAAAATCCCTTATCAAATATAGATGCTCGCTACTTTACAGTTTCGTTTCAGCTTGGTCTAATCATCTAGTCGTAATCTGATCATATCCACATACTTCCGGTCAAATAGCGAGAACGATTTCTGCAGCATGTTTCGACTATCACGGATGACCAACAGGCTTGTCATGTTTATGAATGGATGATATGCATTCCTTTGAACTAAAACTAAAAAATTAAACTAATTTTTATCGTAGGCTTTGAGATATCAGTGATCAAAATAACAGCATTACAATGACGATGAAATAGACGCGTAAGGACAATTGACATGGTTTTATTGAATGTGTGAAGTATAATTGCAAATATATTTTTACTAATGAGATTGCGTCAAAGTGTAAAAGGAAGCACATCGTGTTCAACTAAGGTTAACTGGAGTCGTTTTGGGAAGAGATTCCAACCTATGGCCACAATTTACGTATTTGTGTTGGCTGTGTTTAACTGCTTGTTTTTGAACTTTTAAGACCTTGTAATCACATTTCCACATATTTTGCACCTACAGCACAGCAGAGTGAGACATGGTAAACCTTTTGATACCAAATAACTGTAATGTAAATTTTGTTGCAAGTCAACCTTTAACAAAAAATATTTGTTATCTTGGTTTGTAACAGGTGTTTATTCACATTGCAAGATTTTTAATATTAGACTAGCTGTGTGTACGATGCTTCATGGGTGATAAAATAATTACCCAATGAATTTAAGTAACTCACGCTGGTAACTTAAGCTTGTCTAAATCATTACTATAACAACAGCTATGTCTGAAGCCAGCTTAATAATCATTAGCTAACATGTAATGAATGAACTCTAGTAATACAGTTAGGCACTAGTAACCATTAGTATTTTTGCATGTGCTTCAAGAGTGCCTATTTTAACTGATGTAAGGAATATGACCACAAGTATGCTATTGTATAGCAAATTAGCTTGGTCTAGTAGTTTCAAATCCATTCCAAAGCAGATTTTCATTCCAAAAGCTATTACTATGGCTGGACGAATGAAAAACCAACAACAGACATTGAAATTTACATCTATAGGTTGCTGATTACTTATAGTTTGTTGTTATATTCCCTTATATGGGGAGTTAATAATGAAGAGACCAAATCGGAAGTCAGCCAACTGCTGTTTTTTTGACAAATTGTCCTTCACACTTTATTCAAAAGTTGTGAAGCTAATTTTTGAATGCACCTGTCAGTTATGGTCGCCATATAAAAAACCCCTAGTAGATATGCTAGAAACTAAGTCTTAGTCTTATGCATTACCGGGGCAACATCATCAAAAGGACAACCAAACAACCCCATGATTTGCGGCTCAGGAGAAAACCATTCTCTACAAACATTTCGAGTAAAACAAGAATACGAATGCTCAACGGACACCAGCAAACAATCAGACATGGCACCCCAGAAATTTAACGTTACTACCTACAAGAAGAATATGATCAAGCAAAAGACTATCGCCTACCGGTGCACGAAATTCACCGCACATGTCATGACACAAATTTAATTTTTCAGAGACATTAAGACCAGGACAACCTCAAGCAGAACCCAGAAAGTAACCTTAGAAGAATGCACTGACATGGTAATACATAAGAAGTGCTAAGCTGGATTTTTACATAGAGGAGATGGAATGTATATTACGAATGAACCAACCAACGCCATGTATGTATGGTGCTGCCAACAGAAAACCTTCAGCGCTAAGCAATGCAGTTATGTGGCAACTTACCTATACAAGAGACACGAATCTGACAAATTTTAAAGTACAACCGGAGACGTCAGTTACTGCAATTACAACAACGGCTCTTGTAAATTAAACGACAGATCAATGCTTATGTGGGACCTGGACATAGTCGAAACATGTGAATACCCGCCATGGTTCAACGAAAAAGAATAATTTTTCGACGCACATTTTGTCTCCAATAAACAAGATTTAGCTCTGACATTTTATAACTCGAGACTGAATTCACATAAAGGCTGTAACAACTCTAATGTTTCGCTTTCGGACCAAGGCCTTATAGTGAAATTTCTCACACCATTGACAAATGTCACAATTAACGATACGATAAAGGCAAGAGTATCAGCAGTGGGTCAAAACGCTGCCTTCTTCAATACAATGCTACAGTCACTTGCCTACCAGCAAACTAAGATGACTCAAAAACTATTTTGGTCAGCTTACTTCTACGCCTGCTACAATCTAGCTGAGATTTTACAGATAGTTACCATGTTAATAGGAGAACACTCGACACTCAGCGCAAGATATTTACTGGAAAACCCAAACGTTATTGCTACAGCAGGTCCGGGTTTCCTCCAAGTTTACCCTTCTACTATACTTAACTACAGTCAATACGAAATACTGCCAATGGAAGAGAATAATTGCACAGAATTTATTCCGACGATGATCAAAGTAGCCGGTACAAAAAAAATTGGATATTTTAATCCAAAAGACAATGTGATACACCCAGACACCTATACAGTCAATTGCAAGACAAAAGAGGCACATTGATGATGCTGGAAGGTAACATCTCTGAATACTTTCCGAACGGGACGATTTCGCCAATTAAGGAAACCACCGTCTTGAGCATTCCAGACATCAACCTCTGCAGCCAGCCCCTACAAATACAAGAAACAATATTTAGCAGAGCACATATGTTAAGATGGTCAAACACAGACGATTACGGAGAACTGAATGAAATCCTATCTACCTTAGACAGACAGAAAAGAGTACTAAAGGCTATGGGAATCGTCACGAACCGCCATAACACCCTACATTACAACACCGTAGAGAGCAGAGAGAAACTATTTGGCCCTTCACTATTCAGCTTTCTATTTGGAGGACACGTAACCTCAGGTTATGAGCTCTGGACGTTCGCTTGCAACATCATTCTTACATTAATGGTTTTATCAACAGTCATCGGAGGAATCACAAAAGGATGCTTTGTGTACAGAGCAAGGAAGAGTGCAACGGTAAACGCTTTACATGTGGAGACGGCACTGGAACTAACCGACATGCCCGAACGAGAAGATAAATCTGAAAAATAGTTCGATGATGACCCATCCGCACCACCGGAAGACTTAGAAATCGAATTATCATTAGAAGACTTAAGCAGTGCACCACCATCATATAAACCCTACGTACCCAAATACTCACGACCAGGAGCAACTGACGAAAAACGTGAATGATGGAGGGCATAGAATGACTACTTTTCGCAGGCATACAATATACAAACTTCGCGAAGATAACCCGAACAGGTTAATGGTGTTACCAAAGCCTCAAATAAAGATTGTAGAAGAGCCACAATAGATGTGAAGATCAATGGATTTATCTGCACATCACTCGTCGACGCAGAAGCTACGACAAGCCTTATCAATACAAGACTTGCTTGCGATGTTAATGTTAATGTGCACAGGAAGACGACTTTTCATAGGCAGTGGAAGGTAGCAGAAAACTTTGCCTGCATAGCCATCTAACTCGGTTTCTTTCATAACTCAAGGCTGGAGTACATCTTGTCTCCTATCTATGAAAATACAACAATAAAGGATCAATAGGTATAAAAAGATCTTGTTCTACATAACATTCTTGACCAGCTTCCTCAGCTAAAAAGGAGAAAGTAAGACCATTAAAACACGAGTGAATATAAAAACCCACACTTCTGGTCAAGAGGGACAGCCATACCTCCTACTGGCGCTAAGCCTTCATATCTGAGAGCATTCTCTAAGGCGTCCCAATCGCCCATTGGGGAAGTGACCAGCCAGTGAACAGATCGGTCAAGCACTCCCTCGAACAGTCCGAGAAAATGACATACCACTCTGCTCTGCTTGTACCTCATCTGCAACACACGATTCATTCAGTACATTCTACATATTCACATATCTATATATTTTCTGGTAGCATTCTATAAATATTATTTAAGAGTATGTTATACATTGTTTGATGGTAACTTGAATGCACTATGGTAGTACCAAAAATATGCTATGTTAGTATCCTGGATACACAATAATAGCTAATATTAATAACAATAACAGTAACAGCTAACAACAATAGGATACACTCCGTCTTCACCTGCCAACCCCACCTGCCAATAGCGCTATCTTGGAAACCTAAAGCCCGTTTAAACTGTCAAATACGTTTAAACGCCTTCACTTCTATATCTAATTGTTTTTACACAAAATCTTTATTGACAAAATAAATATGCAATGAGCCAGGTAATGGAGCTGCTCCTACGGCAAGCAGACGAGGTCTAATAAATATGCAATGAGCCAGGCAATTGTCTGCTCCTGCAACAATAGGATGAGGTCTAATAAAAACTAGGAGCAAATAATAACCATTATGTAAAAACAGAGAAAGGTATTTTCAAGTAAACAGTGATATCTCTGCCAACCTGAACATACACGTAGTTGCGCCATCTAAAAAGAAGTGATCGGGCAAATAGCAGTTGAAGACATAGGTGAAGACATTCTTCATGCTGTTGAGATCATTGAACATCCTACCTGGCTAATCGGGTGTAGCCCCTGGGACAAACCTGCAGTGTGGTAATGATTATGCTAAATGATGTTTTGAAAATGTATTAAAATTCATTTTTATGAATTCCATGTGCAAAGTGAATTAATTTAGCAGAAATTATAATGACTAAGTAGCATTTGCTATTATGAAATTCGCAAAAATCTTTTTTCAATTTTTTTTGTCATTTGCATTCATTTGTGCTTATTTATTTGAGGCTATCAAAATAGAATTCACATTCACACTTTATTCTGCACTTTATGATATTTGTATGCAATGCACTTGTAGATGATTGGAATGGAGAAATATATTCAGAACACCTCTTTGCAGATAATTCAACTGAAGATTCCATAGTATCTTTTTAATTTGCTTTCCCTAACTCTTTCGACAGTTTAAATTCAGTAATATATATCAAGCATATGGTTCAAAACATCTAACATTAGTATACACCTGCATGTTGTCTTTTTATATTGATATTCAACTTTTTCATAATGAAGCCATGCCATGTTTTGAACATTTCTTTTATTTTTAGCACCTAAGATTGTCATCTACAACAATGCTTGTGCATTACCCAGGTGTGCTCTCAATCGAAATCCGGGCTTCTTCAGAGAGACAAAGTTTCTGGTAGATAGATTTCACTGGCACAACCATACTGGTAAGTGGCGTATAAATATAGTCATCATAAATAGTATAACAGTATTTAGTAATATTGTTATATTACATTTTTTGCTATATTACAATATTTGCGTCATTGAGAGACGCATCTGTATTGCTGATCATGCTTGACTAATTCTGATTTCAGGATGCTGTGGTGGATATAATATAAATGCATACGACCATCTAAAAACTATCAACACTCAAGTTGAAGAGCAACGGAACGCAACACTTGTGAAGCTAAAATCTTCTATAAGCTATCAGCATCAAGACAAATTCTTTCTTAGCTTACAAACATTCTTATCCTTCCGTAACATAATCCATTCACTTCAACTACGAGAGGCACTTACTAACTCTGAGTTTATTATTAAGCAGCTGGTACGTGTATCTTTCCTAAAATGAACTTTGAATAAGGTGATTTGCAGTTAGAATTTATTAGTATTTTAAATGGCAATCTAAAAAGCTATTACTCTACTAGATTTTATTTTTCATCTTGCATTTCATCTCAGGGTTTGGTGTTAGCCAAATGTATAAAAAATTTTTACTTAAACCATTAGTTAATGTTTTTATTTATATTTCTTTATTTCGCTTGAAATAGAGCTGGTACCCACTTGGCATTTAATTCCTTGTTTAAAATCTGATTTTTTATGGATATGGTAACCAAGGGGATAATACATATTAGACAAGTTCAAATCACGAAAGGAATCTTGTGAACCTTGTTGTTTGAGTTGCTTGTCCGCGGGCAGACAACTCCAGCAAGGTTGTTCACACGACTTGAACTAATGTTAGACATTCATGCAGTAATTTTCTTGTGCGGAAATACAGTCTTTTGACCCATCAATTGATAATGTGTTTGCACATATGGAACAAGTTGTAGATGAGATGCTTGTGACAAAGCAGAGAATGCCGTCAGACATACAAATATGTCTGACTGCATGTTTGTATTTGGAGTTGCCTTTTCAATAGAATTGTAAATTCTGATATTGCATAGATATATGTTAAACTAACCATTACAAAACTCAGCCAGATTATTAATAAGAATATTATATCAAAATATTTTTATAACGTTAAAGTAAAAACCTGTATGTATAGGTTGTTTAGTAAAATAAAGGGAGGACAACTTCTGTAAAGAAACTATCCAGTTGCTAAGATAGCCTAATTGCAAAGTTTGTCATCAATTTTCTTTCCGACAATAGCAATACTGCTTGTTAATAAATAATATCACTTGCGTGATGATTATTATAATATATTTTTTAAAGCATTGAATTTGGTGATAAAAAAGTAAAAGTAGCAAGACGTATGTATAATGCATACATGTTCGAAAGTTAGAATTGTCCTAGTTATGTAATTATTATAGCAGTCAACTAATATTGCTTAATTAACGATTAATAAGAATTCGTGATGCACCATTTTTTCACAAAATGTTTTCAACTAACAGATTACCATAAAATTTGACAACAAAGAAATTTTTTTTCAATACAGCCAATTTGAAGATTTTCAGTTCGCTTAACATCTTCAATTTTTTATTGTTAGTTCTCTGTATAACAACCGGACATCTGCGATTGGAGTGGTTTGAGTCTGATACAAAAGGGACTAGCTGTAAAACACACCGCAGATTTCCATTGTTTTCACCCTATCATTGACATGCAGGAATGCTTACGACACGTATAAAAACTGTGTGTTCAGGGCAAACATTTTCAGTAGACCATATATATGGAGTTGTTTTACGGTATGAAAGACCACTGTCAATAGAACTTTAGCTATGTGTGTGTCTGTTCTGGTGGACAGGTGAAAACGTTTTATGAAAAGGTATTCTAACCTGAAATACTTTAATAAGAAATCATGACCACCCCTAACTTCACGGATACTGTTAACATGACGGATTACCATAAAACTTGACATTGCAGCCTATAATCGTGAAATATCATGATCCGAACGATTTTAATAAGAAATTGTACCTCAAACATAATACAAACCATAAAGACAATAAACCTACAGATATATAAACCATTAGCTAGGAAAACCAATGAAGTCTTAATATCATTCGACAAAACAGTTTTCAAGTGAACCAGAGCTCATCTATTCACCATGTGAACATAGTTTACTCTAGTTTTCCAACAGATCAAATTTGCAATAATGTTGAGCTAATAAATTTCATATAAGTCAGTATGTCGTATGCTTATACAACTGTGTAAGTGAACATGTATAAAGTGAAGTATATATATAAAGCAGTCCAATGAATGCTATCGAAGCAGATGGTTCTGAGGCACTTCAACTAAATAATTCAAAAAACTTTAACAAGGTAAAATAAAATGATTTGAAGTTAGCTTGTAGCCTTAATATGCATCAGAATCTTATAGAGTCAATACTGTATTCAATAGTAAATATTGTGATTCCACATGAACACAAGGCCCTGGGTGTATTGAGCAAAAGAATTATCTCCCCTTGATTTATTTTCACTGTGAGTTGAATAAGAGGTCCCATTTATAGTTTAAGCATTAGGACCGTTTTATCTTATAGCCCGATTCTCTATCAACCTCAGATGAACATTGAGTTCCCAGAAAGTGAATCAAATGCATGTGCTAAGTAATAGAGTTGTCTCTTCTTAGACTATACTCTGGTTGCATTCAATAATAGAGTTGCCTCTCTTTATTCAATATATTGACAGCTAATGATTTCTCAGCAAAATATGAATATTCACCGAGTTTTCATTGCAGTGATTCCACTATGAACAGGTTATCTACACATGTCTTTTGTGGGTCGATCTTTCATCGATAGTTCTTCCATGAGCATTCCTCGAGTTTCATCAATCAAAATCAGTCCACATAATCTACTGAGGTCAACCCATGGCTATATTTTATTGATCATATAATATATTGACTTTTTATCAATCAACTCATGAATCTATACAGTATGAAGATAATATTTGTTGATAGGGTTGATCTTTCTAACTGGCAATCTAATTGCATTTTCATGATCTAGCGAGGTCATCTATATTTTGGTCAATCACCCACTGTATCGACCTTTTGCTTGTCAATTTATGAATGCATACCGTACAAGATAATTTTTTGTTGAAAGCATCGAGCTTTCAAATTGCAGTAATATAATTGCATTTATATAATTTAGTGATGTTATCTATTTTGTCAACATATGGATATATAACATACAAAGATAATACTTGGACAAAACTAGCTCCCTCTCGATCTATAATGATTTGAGCATTAATAATAGCCATTCATCTCATAATAAATGTTATCATTCTCGATGGCATCTCTCGAGTATCAGTAGCCTTAGAACTGGTTAATGAACAGGTGGCATGCCATCACGCCGTCACACCTTTTCCTAGCCATTCTTAAACTGCTGGAAGTAAAACAGTGACTCATTGTTAATATATCAATAGTTGATGCACTGGTTAGTGCCTCGCTCCAGTCTCTACTAGGAATATAAAACTATATTTTACCCTACAGGATGAAATTATTTGTGGAATTGAATTTCGCGAAAATGGTCTTTTCAAGCATATTCGCGGACTAAATTATTCGCGGATGAACACATTCGCAAATAAATTAATCCGTGAAAGCAGTTAGCAATAGAGTAAGACCTTCACATGCGTATACCACTTGTTTAGGTTTATATTTAGCTGAGAAATTTATGTTTGTATGAAATTTATTTTTTGCCGCATTCAGAGATTTTCATGAATGTTCATCGATGTGAAAGCCTTTAGTGAACCAACAATTTGTGGTGGTAAGTTATGAGTTTTTTCAACGTATAGAACTGCAAGAGATTTTTTCAATGATGATGCCATGCCAAATTCCGAATAACTTGCGACAAGGTTGAAAAATTTGGCAAAGACGTGTGATGCATTAGCAATGGGCTTACATGTATTTCAAAGCCTCAGCCGCGATTTGAAAAAATTTGGAACTTGGCTATGTTTACTAACTCTGTCTAGCAGCTAGTTTTCAATTTGAGGTGCAGTCATACTTCGACATACGCGCTTAATGCGTTCCGAGACTGAGCTCGTATGTCAATTTACTCGCATGTTGGTGCAATCTATTTACATATAGAACAATTAAATATGTAATAATTGGTTTCTATACTTTAAAAATGCAAATAAAACACTCAAAACAAGATATTGTAACAGAAAAAACATGTTGGTTATTGTCCTAACTTACCACACGCTTTTAAAAAGTAACAAATAAAAAAACAAGGCAAGAGGAAATGTGATTAATTAAAATGTAAAATTAAATACATACAGTAGCAGCTAACGCTAGCATTTGCCAGAGAGGGCGATATACGTGTTATTCTTTGTTACAACAGTTGACTTTGATAAATTTGGGTTTTATCAAAGCCTTCAAAGACAAACTTAAAAGCAAACCTAAAAGCAAACTTTCATTTTTCGTAATTGAAATTTCTTCGGCGTTTATAGTTTGAGGTTTCTCGCTAGTTAGCTAGTTTTTCCTTTGTTTCACTTTCACGACTAGCCGGCCGTTTTAAGATAAACCTATCTAAAGACATTTGCCTTTGTTGCCCTTTTAACGTGCTGCGATTAGAACGAACACTGGTGTCGTCACAAAGGGTTAATGCACGACCGCTAGCCAATTGGTCCGAAAGTCTATTTTTATAGATAGCACCGACCTTTTTACATAGGCCTTTTTGCTTTTATCGAAACATCGTTTCAGTTACGCTGTCTCCGACCAATTGTTTATCCAATGCCTGAGCGGTCTTTCCGTCAGCGTTCGTGAAGATCGCTGCGTCGTTTAGAAACTATGATTAGTCCTTTTGCAAACTAAATGCCCTGAATATAACCCTTCGGTTTGATAATTGTATATCTTACTCCCGGCCAATGCATCAAGACTTTCATCTATTCGCGGCAATGGATGACAGTCTTGTTCTGTGACGGAACTCGATTGGTGGAATTCAATAGAAAACCGCCAGTTTCCATCTTTAGGAAACTCTTTGTGGGCAGGCAACTCCAGCAAGGTTCACATGATTTGAACTAATGTTAGACATCCATGCAGTAATTTTCTAGTGCGGAAATACAGTCTTTTGACCCATCAATTGATAATGTGTTTGCACATATGGAACAAGCTGTAGATGCGATGCTTGTGACAAGACAGAGAATGCAGTCAGACATACAAATATGTCTGACTGCATGTTTGTATTTAGAGTTGCCTTTTCAATAGAATTGTAATTTCTGATACTGCATAGATATATGTTAAACTAACCATTACAAAACTCAGCCGGATTATTAATAAGATTATGATATCACAATATTTTTATAAGGTTAAAGCAAAAACCTGTATGTATAGGTTGTTTATTAAAATAAAGGGAGGAAAACTTCTGTAAAGAAACTATCCAAATGCTGAGATAGCCTAATTGCAAAGTTTTTCATCAATTTTTTGTCCGACAATAGCAATACTGCTTGTTAATAAATAATATCACTTGCGTGATGATTATTATGATATACTTTTTTAAAGCATTGAATTTGGTGATGAAATAAAGTAAAAGTAGCAAGATGTATATATAATGCATACATGTTCGAAAGTTAGAATTGTCCTAGTTATGTAATTATTATAGCAGTCAGTTGATATTGCTTAATTAACGATCAATTAGAATTTGTGATGTACCATTTTTTCACAAAATGTTTTCAACTAGCAGATTACCATAAAATTTGACAACAAAGAAATTTTTTTTCAATACAGCCAATTTGAAGATTTTCAGTTTGCCTAACATTTTCAATTTTATTGTTAGTTCTCTGTATAACAACAGGACATCTCCGATTGGAGTGGTTTGAGTCTGATACAATAGGGACTAGCTGCAAAACACACTGCAGATTTCCATTGTTTTCACCCTATCATTGACATGCAGGAATGCTTTCGACACGTATAAAAATAGTACAATCAGGGCAAACAGTTTTAGTAGACCGTATACATAGAGTTGTTTTACGGTATAAAAAACCACAGTCAGTAGAACTTTAGCTGTGTGTGTGTGTCTGTTCTGGTGGACAGGTAAAAACGTTTTATGAAAAGGTATTCTAACCTAAAACACTTTAATAAAACATCATGACTACCCGTAACTTCATGGATACTTTTAACATGACGGATTACCATAAAACTTGACATTGCAGCCTATAATCGTGGAATATCATGATCCGACCGATTTTAATAAGGAATTGTACCTCAAACATAATACAAACCGTATAGACAATAAACCTACAGATGTATAAACCACTAGCTAGGAAAACCAATGAAGTTTTAATATCATTCGACAAAACAGTTTTCAAGTGAACCAGAGCTCATCTATTCATCATGTGAACATACATGTAGTTTACCCTAGTTTTCCAACAGATCAAGTTTGCCAGAATGCTGAGCTAATAAATTTTATATAAGTCAGTATGTCGTATGCTGATACAACTGTGTAAGTGAACATATATAAAGTGAAGTATATATATAAGGCAGTCCAATGAATGCTATCGAAGCAGACAGTTCTGAGGCACTTCAACTGAATAATTCAAAAAACTTTAACAACGTAAAATAAAATGATTTGAAGTTAGCTTGTAGCCTTAATATGCATCAGAATCTTATAGAGTCAATACTGTATTCAATAGTAAAAATTGTGATTTCACATGAACACAAGGACCTGGGTGTATTGAGCAAAAGAATTATCTCCCCTTGATTTATTTTCACTGTGAGTTGAATAAGAGGTCCCATTTATAGTTTAAGCATTAGGACCGTTTCATCTTAAAACCCGATTCTCTATCGACCTCAGATGAACATTGAGTTCACAGAAAGTGAATCAAATGCATGCGCTAAGTAATAGAGTTGTCTCTTCTTAGACTATATTCTGGTTGCATTCAATAATAGAGTTGCCTCCCTTTTTCAATATATTGACAGCTAATGATTTCTCAGCAAAATATAAATATTCACCGAGTTTTCATTGCAGTGATTCCACTATGAACGGTTTATCTACACATGTCTTTTGTGAAGGTCAAAGTTGTGGTTGCAAACATAAATGCCACATTAGATCTAAATAGTAGACCGACGACCTAAACGCATAAGATTCACCGGAGGACGGCTCGGCCTATTCAACCTTGCCAGCTACTTCCAATTTAGCCTTCTATGCTTAGCCTTACGCATTACCGGGGCGACAGCATCAAAAGGACAACCAAACAACCCCATGATTTGCGGCACAGGAGAAAATGATTCTCCACAAACATTTTGAGTAGAACAAGAATACGAATGCTCAACGGACACCAGCAAACAATCAGACATGGCACCCCAGAAATTTAATGTTACTACCTACAAGAAGAATATGATCAAGCAAAAGACTATCGCCTACCGGTGCACGAAATTCACCGCACATGTCATGACACAAATTTAATTTTTCAGAGACATTAAGACCAGGACAACCTCAAGCAGAACCCAGAAAGTAACCTTAGAAGAATGCACTGACATGGTAATACATAAGAAGTGCTAAGCTGGATTTTTACATAGAGGAGATGGAATGTATATTACGAATGAACCAACCAACGCCATGTATGTATGGTGCTGCCAACAGAAAACCTTCAGCGCTAAGCAATGCAGTTATGTGGCAACTTACTTATACAAGAGACACGGATCTGACAAATTTTAAAGTACAACCGGAGACGTCATTTACTGCAATTACAACAACGGCTCTTGTGAATTAAACGACAGATCAATGCTTATGTGGGACCTGGACATAGTTGAAACATGTGAATACCCGCCATGGTTCAACAAAAAAGAATAATTTTTCGACGCACATTTTGTCTCCAATAAACAAGATTTAGCTCTGACATTTTATAACTCGAGACTGAATTCACATAAAGGCTGTAACAACTCTAATGTTTCGCTTTCGGACCAAGGCCTTATAGTGAAATTTCTCACACCATTGACGAATGTCACAATTAACGATACGATAAAGGCAAGAGTATCAGCAGTGGGTCAAAACGCTGCCTTCTTCAATACAATGCTACAGTCACTTGCCTACCAGCAAACTAAGATGACTCAAAAACTATTTTGGTCAGCTTACTTCTACGCCTCCTACAATCTAGCTGAGATTTTACAGATAGTTACCATGCTAATAGGAGAACACGCGACACTCAGCGCAAGATATTTACTGGGAAACCCAAATGTTATTGCTACAACAGGTCCGGGTTTCCTCCAAGTTCACCCTTGTACTATACTTAACTACAGTCAATACGAAATACTGCCAATGGAAGAGAATAACTGCACAGAATTTATTCCGATGATGATCAAAACAGCCGGTACAGAAAAAATTGGATATTTCAATCCAAAAGACAATGTGATACACCCAGACACCTATACAGTCAATTGCAAGACAAAAGAGGCACATTGATGATGCTGGAAGGTAACATCTCTGAATACTTTCCGAACGGGACGAATTCGCCAATTAAGGAAGCCACCGACTTGAGCATTCCGTACATCAACCTCTGCAGCCAGCCCCTACAAATACAAGAAACAATATTTAGCAGAGCACATATGTTAAGATGGTCAAACACAGACGATTACGGAGAACTGAATGAAATCCTATCTACCTTAGACAGACAGAAAAGAGTACTAAAGGCTATGGGAATCGTCACGAACCGCCATAACACCCTACATTACAACACCGTAGAGAGCAGAGAGAAACTATTTGGCCCTTCACTATTCAGCTTTCTATTTGGAGGACACGTAACCTCAGGTTATGAGCTCTGGACGTTCGCTTGCAACATCATTCTTACATTAATGGTTTTATCAACAGTCATCGGAGGAATCACAAAAGGATGCTTTGTGTACAGAGCAAGGAAGAGTGCAACGGTAAACGCTTTACATGTGGAGACGGCACTGGAACTAACCGACATGCCCGAACGAGAAGACGAATCTGAAAAATAGTTCGATGATGACCCATCCGCACCACCGGAAGACTTAGAAATCGAATTATCATTAGAAGACTTAAGCAGTGCACCACCATCATATAAACCCTACGTACCCAAATACTCACGACCAGGAGCAACTGACGAAAAGCGTGAATGATTGAGGGCATGGAATGACTACTTTTCGCAGGCATACAATATACAAACTTCGCGAAGATAACCCGAACAGGTTAATGGTGTTACCAAAGCCTCAAATAAAGATTGTAGAAGAGCCACAATAGATGTGAAGATCAATGGATTTATCTGCACATCACTCGTCGACGCAGAAGCTACGATAAGCCTTATCAATACAAGACTTGCTCGCGATGTTAATGTTAATGTGCACAGGAAGACCACTTTTCATAGGCAGTGGAAGGTAGCAGAAAACTTTGCCTGCATAGCCATCCGACTTGGTTTCTTTCATAACTCGAGGCTGGAGTACATCTTGTCTCATATCTATGAAAATACAACAATAAAGGATCAATAGATATAAAAAGATCTTGTTCTACATAACATTCTTGACCAGCTTCCTCAGCTAAAAAGGAGAAAGTAAGACCATTAAAACACGAGTGAATATAAAAACCCACACTTCTGGTCAAGAGGGACAGCCATACCTCCTACTGGCGCTAAACCTTCATATCTGAGAGCAATCTCTAAGGCGTCCCAATCGCCCATTGAGGAAGTGACCAGCCAGTGAACAGATCGGTCAAGCACTCTGTCGGACAGTCCGAGAAAATGACATTCCTCTATGCTCTGCTTGTACCTCATCTGCAACACACGATTCATTCAGTACATTCTACATATTCACATATCTATATATTTTCTGGTAGCATTCTATAAATATTATTTAAGAGTATATTATACATTGTTTGATGGTAACTTGAATGCACTATGGTAGTACCAAAAATATGCTATGTTAGTATCCTGGATACACAATAATAGCTAATATTAATAACAATAACAGTAACAGCTAACAACAATAGGATACACTCTGTCTTCACCTGCCAACTCCACCTGCCAATAGCGCTATCTTAGAAACCTGAAGCCCGTTTAAACTGTTAAATACGTTTAAACGCCTTCACTTCTATATCTAATTGTTTTTACACAAAATCTTTATTGACAAAATAAATAGCCAGGTAATGGAGCTGCTCCTACGGCAAGCAGACGAGGTCTAATAAATATGCAATGAGCCAGGCAATTGTCTGCAATGCACTTGTAGATGATTGGAATGGAGAAATATATTCAGAACACCTCTTTGCAGATAATTCAACTGAAGATTCCATAGTATCTTTTTAATTTGCTTTCCCCAACTCTTTCGACAGTCTAAATTCAGTAATATATATCAAGAATATGGTTCAAAACATCTAACATTAGTATACACCTGCATGTTGTCTTTTTATATTGATATTCAACTTTTTCATAATGAAGCAATGCCATGTTTTGAACATTTCTTTTATTTTTAGCACCTAAGATTGTCATCTACAACAATGCTTGTGCATTACCCAGGTATGCTCTCAATCGAAATCCGGCCTTTTTCAGAGAGACAAAGTTTCTGGTATATAGATTTCACTGGCACAACCATACTGGTAAGCGGCGTATAAATATAGTCATCATAAATAGTATAACAGTATTTGGTAATATTGTTATATTACATTTTTTGCTATATTACAATAATTGCGTCATTGAGAGATGCATCTGTATTGCTGATCATGCTTGACTAATTCTGATTTCAGGATGCTGTGGTGGATATAATATAAATGCATACGACCATCTAAAAACTATCAACACTCAAGTTGAAGAGCAACGGAACGCAACACTTGTGAAGCTAAAATCTTCTATAAGCTATCAGCATCAAGACAAATTCTTTCTTAGCTTACAAACATTCTTATCCTTCCGTAACATAATCCATTCACTTCAACTACGAGAGGCACTTACTAACTCTGAGTTTATTATTAAGCAGCTGGTACGTGTATCTTTCCTAAAATGAACTTTGAATAAGGTGATTTGCAGTTAGAATTTATTAGTATTTTGAATGGCAATCTAAAAAGCTATTAATCTACTAGATTTTATTTTTCATCTTGCATTATATCTCAGGGTTTGGTGTTAGCCAAATGTATAAAATTTTTTTACTTAAACCATTAGTTAATGTTTTTATTTATATTTCTTTATTTTGCTAGAAATAAAGCTGGTACCCACTTGGCATTTAATTCCTTGTTTAAAATCTGATTTTTTATGGATATGTCCGAATGCCACTGTAGCAAAACTCCATAAGACTGATTGGTAACCAAGGGGATAATACATATTAGACAAGTTCAAATCATGAAAGGAATCTTGTGAAGCTTGTTGTTTGAGTTGCTTGTCCGCGGGCAGGCAACTCTAGCAAGGTTGTTCACATGATATGAACTAATGTTAGACATTCATGCAGTAACTTTCTTGTGCGGAAATACAGTCTTTTGACCCATCAAATACCATAGAACCTTACAATAGATCAGATACTATTGAACCTTATAATATATCAGATATCATAGAACTTTACAACTGATCAAATAACATAGAACAATAGAGAAAATTCATAGCTTTCTATCAATGCTAGTCATTTTTTAATGTTTACACACAAAATTAAAATTACCTTTAGTCAGGAAAAATGGAAGAACCCTAGGAACGTACCTCAAGCTGAATCATTATTTCGCAATTCATGAATTTATACTCTTGCTGATCAGAACTGCCTTCAAAACTGTCACCATCTATCGGGTGGCGATAACTGTAGATGGTGAAGGTATAGAACTTGGCATGAAAGTTTACGCATAACTGACATTCCTCCTCGGCGAGCACTAAAGAAAACAGGGAAATGTGACGGTTCCATAGTGCAACAGTGTACAGCAGCTCATCAGTTTACCACCTGAAAAAAATATAACAGAACTCTTGTGTTACTAACTACTAGTAATAGAGGTTTTGTCACAGCAGTAAGTAATATCAACTTGAACTGTATTTTTGTGCTACGCTAGGTAACTCTATGTGTAAACATAGAGTTACCTAGCGTAGCACAAAAAAATGTACTAAAGTATAAATACAGCCGTCACTGTCTTTACCAATAAGATTTCACCATCATAGTTATATTACTCTACTTCAACCTTCCAAATCTAATGGTTAGTTATCGATACAACCTTTGCTGTACTCTAATTGTATGAAGGGCGAACCTGACAATAGCTCAGTTACCAGAGAACTTTGCAATTGATCAGGTACCATAGAGCCTTACAATTGATCAAGTACCAAAAACCTTACGATACATCAGGTACTACAGAGCCTTACAATACATCAGGTACCATAAAGCTTTATAATATATAAGATACCATAGAACCTTACAATATGTCAGGTACAATAGATGATTGTTCAACTTATAAAATAAAGAAGTAACTTGTACTGGTAAATATCAGCATTACTTACAAGAGCTTAACGCTTTCATTATATCTGAACCAATAATATTTGAATTAGCACCTACAAGTTAAGTGAAAGTGCACAAACTAAACATAGTCAAAATAGAATAATATGACAAGCAAATTCAACACTCATGTTTATTTGAAAACAACTGTTTTAAAACTATTTTGTGATGTCAATTCTGGATTGTCAGATTGGCTGGTACCTTTGCAGTAGAGAACAGCGAGCTGACTAGTTGGATTTATCAGATCTTTTGGGAAGTTGAGCTTTTTACCAGTAGGTGTTACTGGTATGCAAGCGTGTGACCTCATTAGTGTTGATAACAGCTTGTCTTCGCTGTCAAAGGCATGCAGAATCATAAGGTTCCAGATGCCCTCTGCTATTCTGAATTAAAGAAAAAATAACCATGTCATAAAAACCAATCATATGTCAACTAGTTTCAAAAGTATTCTCAACTTTAACCAGATGTGAAACAATTAAACAGTTTCTTTTTCAGTGAATAATTAAGTGAGCATACTCAATGAATAATATGCAACATGTGCAATCTATGCTATCATAAGTGTAGTGTCCTTTTTTCTGTCTGAAGCCACAATTAAAAGTTGGGGAAAATATTACAATACGTAGGATTCGAATTTGCAACCTTTAACGCACTACACCCAAATAGAATAGATACCATAGAACCTTACAATATATCAGATACCATTGAACCTTATAATATATCAGATATCATAAAACTTTACAATCGGTCAGGTACCATAAAACTTTAAAATAGAGAAAATACATAGCTTTCTATCAATGCGAGTGACTTTTTAAAATTTACACGCAAAATAAAAATTACCTCTAGTCAGGAAAAATGGAACAACTCTAGGAACGTACCTCAAGCTGAATCATTGTCTCGCAATTCATAAATTTATACTCTGGCTGATCGGAACTGCCTGCAAAATTTTCACAATTTATCGGTTGGCGGCAACTGCAAATGGTGCAGGTATAGAACTTGGCATGAAAGTTTAGGTATAACTGACATTCCTCCTCGGCGAGCACTAAAGAAAACAGGGAAATGTGACAATTCCATAGTGCAACAGTGTATAGCAGCTCATTGGTTTACCACTTGAAAAAAATATAACAGATCTCTTGTGTTACTAACTACTAGTAATAGGTGTTTTGTCACAGCAGTAAGTAATATCAACTTGAACTGTATTTTGGTGCTACACTAGGTAACTCTATGCGCAAACATAGAGTTACCTAGCTTAGCACAAAAAATGTATTAAAGTATAAATACCGCCGTCACTGTCTTTACCAATAAGATTTTACCATCATAGTTTTATTACTCTACTTCAACCTTCTAAATCTAATGGTTAGTTATCGATACAACATTTGCTGTACTCTAACTGTATGTACGGCAAACCTGACATTAGCTCATTTACCATAGAACTTTGCAATTGATCAGGTACCATAGCACCTTACAATAGAAAAAATACATAGCTTTCTATCAATGCTAGTCACTTTTCATATGTTTACGCGCAAAACAAAAATTACCTTTAGTCAGGAAAAATGGAAAAACTTTAGAAACGTACCTCAAGCCTAATCATTATTTCGCAATTCATGATTTTACACTCTTGCTGATCAGAACTGCCTTCAAAATGGTCACAACCTATCGTGTGGCGATAACTGTAGATGGTGCTGGTATAGAACTTGGCATGAAAGTTTAGGTATAAATGACGTTCCTCCACGGCGAGCACTAAAGAAAACAGGGAAATGTGACATTTCCATAGTGCAACAGTATATAGCAGCTCATCAGTTTACCACCTGAAAGAAATATAACAGATCTCTTGTGTTACTAACTACTAGTAATAGATGTTTTGTCACAGCAGTAAGTAATAGCCTATCAACTTGAGCTGTATTTTTGTGCTACGCTAGGTAACTCTATGTGTAAACATAGAGTTTCCTAGCGTAGCACAAAAAATGTATTAAAGTATAAATACAGCCGTCACTGTCTTCACCAATAAGATTTTTACCATCATAGTTTTATTACTCTACTTCAACCTTCCAAATCTAATGGTTAGTTATCGATACACCATTTGCTGTACTCTAACTGAGTGAAGGGCGAACCTGACAATAGCTCAGTTACCATAGAATTTCGCAATTGATCAGGTACCATAGAGCCTTACAATTGATCAAGTACCAAAAACCTTACAATACATCAGGTACTACAGAGCCTTACAATATATCAGGTACCAAAAAGCTTTATAATAGATAAGATACCATAGAACCTAACAATATATCAGGTACAGTAGATGATTGTTCAACTTATAGAATAAAGAAGTAACTTGTACTGGTAAATATCAGCATTACATACAATAGCTTAACACTTTCACTATATCTGAACCATTAATATTTAATTTAGCACTTACAAGTTAAGTACAGTGCACAAACTAAACATAGTCAAAATAGAATAATATGACAAGTAAATTTGACACTGATGTTTATTTAGAAACAACTGTTTAAAACTATCTTGTGATGTCAATTCTGCATTGTCAGGTTGGCTTGTACCTTTGCAGTAGAGAACAGCGAACTGACTTGTTGGATTTATCAGATCTTTTGGGAAGTTGAGATTTACCAGTAGGTGTTACTGGTATGCAAGCGTGTGACCTCATTAAGGTTGATAACAGCTTGTCCTCGCTGTCAAAGGCATGCAGAAGCATAAGGTTCCAAATGTCCTCTGCTACTCTGAATTAAAGAAAAATAACCATGTCATAAAAACCAATCATATGTTAACTAGTTTCAAAAGAATTCTCAACTTTAACCAGATGTGAAGCAATTGAACAGTTTCTTTTTCAGTGAATAATTTAGTGAGCATACTCAATGAATAATATGCAACATGTGCATTCTATGCTATCATAAGAGTCGTGTCCTTTTGTCTGTCTGAAACCACAATTACAGGTTTAGAAAAACATTACATTGCGTAGGATTCGAATTTGCAACCTTAAATCCGCTACACCGAAACAGATTAGCTAGCATAGAACCTTACAATATATCAGATACCATTGAACCTGATAATATATATGATATCATAAAACTTTACAATTGATCAGGTACCATAGAACCTTACAATCGAGAAAATAGTACCACAGAGCCTTACAATATATCAGATACCATAAAGCTTCATAATAGATAAGATACCATAGAACCTAACAATATATCAGGTACAATAGATGATTGTTCAATTTATAGAATAAAGAAGTAACTTGTACTGGTAAATATCAGCATTACTTACAAGAGCTTAACACTTTCACTATATCTGAACCAATAATATTTGAATTAGCACCTACAAGTTAAGTAAAAGTGCACAAACTAAACATAGTCAAAATAGAATAATATGGAAAGCAAATTCAACAGTCTTGTGTATTTGAAAACAACTGTTTTAAAACTGTCTTGTGGTGTCAATTCTGCATTGTCAGGTTGGCTGGTACCTTTGCAGTAGAGAACAGCGAGCTGACTTGTTGGATTTATCAGATCTTGTGGGAAGTTGAGCTTTTTACCAGTAGGTGTTACTGGTATGACAGTAAGCGGGTGTATGGTAACTGGTATGGTAAGCGTGTGACCTCATTAAGGTTGATAACAGCTTCTCCTCGCTGTCAAAGGCATGCAGAAGCATAATGTTCCGGATGTCCTCTGCTACTCTGAATTAAAGAAAAAATAACCATGTCATAAAAACCAATCATATGTCAACTAGTTTCAAAAGTATTCTCAATTTCAACCAGATGTGAAGCAATTAAACAGTTTCTTTTTCAGTGAATAATAAAGTGAGCATACTCAATGAATAATATGCAACATGCGCATTCTATGCTATCTTAAGTGTAGTGTCCTTTTTTCTGTCTGAAGCCACAATTAAAAGTTGGGAAAAATATTACAATGCGTAGGATTCGAATTTGCAAGCTTCAATCCACTACACCCAAATAGAATAGATACCATAGAACCTTACAATATATCAGATACCATTGAACCTGATAATATATCAGATATCATAAAACTTTACAATCGGTCAGGTACCATAAAATTTTAAAATAGAGAAAATACATATCTTTCTATCAATGCTAGCCACTTATTAAAATTTACACGCAAAATAAAAATTACTTTTAGTCAGGAAAAATGGAACAACTCTAGGAACGTACCTCAAGCTGAATCATTATTTCGCAATTCATGAATTTATACTCTTGCTGATCGGAACTGCCTGCAAATTTGTCACAATCTATCGGGTGGCGATAACTGTAGATGGTGCAGGTATAGAACTTGGCATGAAAGTTTAGGTATAACTGACATTCCTCCTCGGCCAGCACTAAAGAAAACAGGGAAATGTGACAGTTCCATAGTGCAACAGTGTATAGCGGCTCATCAGTTTACCACCTCAAAAAAGTATAACAGATCTCTTGTGTTACTAACTACTAGTAAAAGAGGTTTTGTCACAGCAGTAAATAATATCAACTTGAACTGTATTTTTGTGCTACGCTAGGTAATTCTATGTGTAAACATAGAGTTACCTAGCGTAGCACAAAAAATGTATTAAAGTATAAATACCGCCGTCACTGTCTTTACCAATAAGATTTTACCATCATAGTTTTATTACTCTACTTCAACCTTCCAAATCTAATGGTTAGTTATCGATACAACATTTGCTGTACTCTAACTGTATGTAGGGCAAACCTGACATTAGCTCATTTACCATAGAACTTTGCAATTGATCAGGTACCATAGCACCTTACAATAGAGAAAATACATAGCTTTCTATCAATGCTAGTCACTTTTATATGTTTACACGCAAAATAAAAATCACCTTCAGTCAGGAAAAATGGAAAAACTTTAGAAACGTACCTCAAGCCTAATCATTATTTCGCAATTCATGAATTTACACTCTTGCTGATCAGAACTGCCTTCAAAATTGTCACAACCTATCGGTTGGCGATAACTGTAGATAGTGCAGGTATAGAACTTGGCATGAAAGTTTAGGTATAACTGACATTCCTCCACGGCGAGCACTAAAGAAAACAGGGAAATGTGACAGTTCCATAGTGCAACAGTGTATAGCAGCTCATCAGTTTACCACCTGAAAAAAAATATAACAGATCTCTTGTGTTACTAACTACTAGTATTAGATGTTTTGTCACAGCAGTAAGTGATAGCCTATCAACTTGAGCTGTATTTTTGTGCTACGCTAGCAAACTCTCAGCGTAAACATAGAGTTACCTAGCGTAGCACAAAAAATGTATTAGAGTATAAATACAGCCGTCACTGTCTTTACCAATAAGATTTTACCATCATAGTTTTATTACTCTACTTCAACCTTCTAAATCTAATGGTTAGTTATCGATACAACCTTTGCTGTACTCTAACTGTATGTACGGCAAACCTGACATTAGCTCATTTACCATAGAACTTTGCAATTGATCAGATACCATAGAGCCTTACAATTGATCAAGTACCAAAAACCTTACAATACATCAAGTACTTCAAAGCCCTACAATACATCAGGTACCATAAAGCTTTATAATAGATAAGATACCATAGAACCTAACAATATATCAGGTACAATAGATGATTGTTCAACTTATAGAATAAAGAAGTAACTTGTACTGGTAAATATCAGCATTACTTACAATAGCTTAACACTTTCACTATACCTGAACCAATAATATTCAATTTAGCACCTACAAGTTAAGTAAAAGTGCACAAACTAAACATAGAGAAAATAGAATGATATGACAAGCAAATTCAACACTCATTTCTATTTGAAAATATCTGTTTTAAAACTATCTTGTGATGTCAATTCTACATTGTCAGGTTGACTGGTACCTTTGCAGTAGAGAACAGCGAGCTGACTTGTTAGATTTATCAGATCTTGTGGGAAGTTGAGCTTTTTACCAGTAGGTGTTACTGGTATGCAAGCATGTGACCTCATTAAGGTTGATAACAGCTTGTCCTCGCTGTCAATGGCATGCAGAAGTATAAGGTTCCGGATGTCCTCTGCTACTCTGAATTAAAGAAAAAATAACCATGTCATAAAAACCAATCATATGTCAACTAGTTTCAAAAGTATTCTCAACTTTAACCAGATGTGAAGCAATTAAACAGTTTCTTTTCAGTGAATAATTAAGTGAGCATACTCAATGAACAATATGCAACATGTGCAATCTATGCTATCATAAGAGTCGTGTCTTTTGGTCTGTCTGAAACCACAACTAAAGGTTTGGAAAAATATTACATTGCGTAGGATTCGAATTTGCAACCTTCAATCCACTACACCCAAATAGATTAAATACCATAGAACATTACAATATATCAGATACCATTGAACCTTATAATATATCAGATATCAGAAAACTTTACAATTGATCAGGTTCCATAGAACCTTACAATCGAGAAAATACATAACTTTCTATCAATGCTAGTCACTTTTTAATGTTTACACACAAAATTAAAATTACCTTTAGTCAGGAAGAATGGAACAACTCTAGGAACGTACCTCAAGCTGAATCATTATTTCGCAACTCATGAATTTATACTTTTGCTGATCGGAACTGCCTGCAAAATTGTCACAATTTATTGGTTGGCGACAACTGCAGATGGTGCAGGTATAGAACTTGGCATGAAAGTTTAGGTATAACTGACATTCCTCCTCGGCGAGCACTAAAGAAAACAGGGAAATGTGACAGTTCGATAGTGCAACAGTGTATAGCAGCTCATCAGTTTACCACCTGAAAAAAAATATAACAGATCTCTTGTGTTACTAACTACTAGTATTAAATATATTGTCACAGCAGTAAGTGATATCAACTTGAACTGTATTTTTGTGCTACGCTAGGTAACTCTATGTGTAAACATAGAGTTTCCTAGCGTAGCACAAAAAATGTATTAAAGTATAAATACAGCCGTCACTGTCTTCACCAATAAGATTTTTACCATCATAGTTTTATTACTCTACTTCAACCTTCCAAATCTAATGGTTAGTTATCGATACAACCTTTGCTGTACTCTAACTGTATGAAGAGCGAACCTGACAATAGCTCAGTTACCATAGAATTTCGCAATTGATCAGGTACCATAGAGCCTTACAATTGATCAAGTACCAAAAACTTTACAATACATCAGGTACTACAGAGCCTTACAATATATCAGGTACCAAAAAGCTTTATAATAGATAAGATACCATAGAACCTAACAATATATCAGGTACAGTAGATGATTGTTCAACTTATAGAATAAAGAAGTAACTTGTACTGGTAAATATCAGCATTACATACAATAGCTTAACACTTTCACTATATCTGAACCATTAATATTTAATTTAGCACTTACAAGTTAAGTAAAGTGCACAAACTAAACATAGTCAAAATAGAATAATATGACAAGTAAATTTGACACTGATGTTTATTTAAAAACAACTGTTTAAAACTATCTTGTGATGTCAATTCTGCATTGTCAGGTTGGCTGGTACCTTTGCAGTAGAGAACAGCGAGCTGACTTGTTGGATTTATCAAATCTTTTGGGAAGTTGAGATTTACCAGTAGGTGTTACTGGTATGCAAGCGTGTGACCTCATTAAGGTTGATAACAGCTTGTCCTCGCTGTCAAAGGCATGCAGAAGCATAAGGTTCCAAATGTCCTCTGCTACTCTGAATTAAAGAAAAAATAACCATGTCATAAAAACCAATCATATGTCAACTAGTTTCAAAAGAATTCTCAACTTTAACCAGATGTGAAGCAATTGAACAGTTTCTTTTTCAGTGAATAATTTAGTGAGCATACTCAATGAATAATATGCAACATGTGCATTCTATGCTATCATAAGAGTCGTGTCCTTTTGTCTGTCTGAAACCACAATTACAGGTTTAGAAAAACATTACATTGCGTAGGATTCGAATTTGCAACCTTAAATCCGCTACACCGAAACAGATTAGCTACCATAGAACCTTACAATATATCAGATACCATTGAACCTTATAATATATCAGATATCATAAAACTTTACAATTGATCAGGTACCATAGAACCTTACAATCGAGAAAATAGTACCACAGAGCCTTACAATATATCAGATACCATAAAGCTTCATAATAGATAAGATACCATAGAACCTAACAATATAGCAGGTACAATAGATGATTGTTCAACTTATAGAATAAAGAAGTAACTTGTACTGGTAAATATCAGCATTACTTACAAGAGCTTAACACTTTCACTATATCTGAACCAATAATATTTGAATTAGCACCTACAAGTTAAGTAAAAGTGCACAAACTAAACATAGTCAAAATAGAATGATATGACAAGCAAATTCAACACTCATGTCTATTTGAAAATATCTGTTTTAAAACTATCTTGTGATGTCAATTCTACATTGTCAGGTTGACTGGTACCTTTGCAGTAGAGAACAGCGAGCTGACTTGTTAGATTTATCAGATCTTGTGGGAAGTTGAGCTTTTTACCAGTAGGTGTTACTGGTATGCAAGCGTGTGACCTCATTAAGGTTGATAACAGCTTGTCCTCGCTGTCAATGGCATGCAGAAGTATAAGGTTCCGGATGTCCTCTGCTACTCTGAATTAAAGAAAAAATAACCATGTCATAAAAACCAATCATATGTCAACTAGTTTCAAAAGTATTCTCAACTTTAACCAGATGTGAAGCAATTAAACAGTTTCTTTTCAGTGAATAATTAAGTGAGCATACTCAATGAACAATATGCAACATGTGCAATCTATGCTATCATAAGAGTCGTGTCTTTTGGTCTGTCTGAAACCACAACTAAAGGTTTGGAAAAATATTACATTGCGTAGGATTCGAATTTGCAACCTTCAATCCACTACACCCAAATAGATTAAATACCATAGAACATTACAATATATCAGATACCATTGAACCTTATAATATATCAGATATCAGAAAACTTTACAATTGATCAGGTTCCATAGAACCTTACAATCGAGAAAATACATAACTTTCTATCAATGCTAGTCACTTTTTAATGTTTACACACAAAATTAAAATTACCTTTAGTCAGGAAGAATGGAACAACTCTAGGAACGTACCTCAAGCTGAATCATTATTTCGCAACTCATGAATTTATACTTTTGCTGATCGGAACTGCCTGCAAAATTGTCACAATTTATTGGTTGGCGACAACTGCAGATGGTGCAGGTATAGAACTTGGCATGAAAGTTTAGGTATAACTGACATTCCTCCTCGGCGAGCACTAAAGAAAACAGGGAAATGTGACAGTTCGATAGTGCAACAGTGTATAGCAGCTCATCAGTTTACCACCTGAAAAAAAATATAACAGATCTCTTGTGTTACTAACTACTAGTATTAAATATATTGTCACAGCAGTAAGTGATATCAACTTGAACTGTATTTTTGTGCTACGCTAGGTAACTCTATGTGTAAACATAGAGTTTCCTAGCGTAGCACAAAAAATGTATTAAAGTATAAATACAGCCGTCACTGTCTTCACCAATAAGATTTTTACCATCATAGTTTTATTACTCTACTTCAACCTTCCAAATCTAATGGTTAGTTATCGATACAACCTTTGCTGTACTCTAACTGTATGAAGAGCGAACCTGACAATAGCTCAGTTACCATAGAATTTCGCAATTGATCAGGTACCATAGAGCCTTACAATTGATCAAGTACCAAAAACTTTACAATACATCAGGTACTACAGAGCCTTACAATATATCAGGTACCAAAAAGCTTTATAATAGATAAGATACCATAGAACCTAACAATATATCAGGTACAGTAGATGATTGTTCAACTTATAGAATAAAGAAGTAACTTGTACTGGTAAATATCAGCATTACATACAATAGCTTAACACTTTCACTATATCTGAACCATTAATATTTAATTTAGCACTTACAAGTTAAGTAAAGTGCACAAACTAAACATAGTCAAAATAGAATAATATGACAAGTAAATTTGACACTGATGTTTATTTAAAAACAACTGTTTAAAACTATCTTGTGATGTCAATTCTGCATTGTCAGGTTGGCTGGTACCTTTGCAGTAGAGAACAGCGAGCTGACTTGTTGGATTTATCAAATCTTTTGGGAAGTTGAGATTTACCAGTAGGTGTTACTGGTATGCAAGCGTGTGACCTCATTAAGGTTGATAACAGCTTGTCCTCGCTGTCAAAGGCATGCAGAAGCATAAGGTTCCAAATGTCCTCTGCTACTCTGAATTAAAGAAAAAATAACCATGTCATAAAAACCAATCATATGTCAACTAGTTTCAAAAGAATTCTCAACTTTAACCAGATGTGAAGCAATTGAACAGTTTCTTTTTCAGTGAATAATTTAGTGAGCATACTCAATGAATAATATGCAACATGTGCATTCTATGCTATCATAAGAGTCGTGTCCTTTTGTCTGTCTGAAACCACAATTACAGGTTTAGAAAAACATTACATTGCGTAGGATTCGAATTTGCAACCTTAAATCCGCTACACCGAAACAGATTAGCTACCATAGAACCTTACAATATATCAGATACCATTGAACCTTATAATATATCAGATATCATAAAACTTTACAATTGATCAGGTACCATAGAACCTTACAATCGAGAAAATAGTACCACAGAGCCTTACAATATATCAGATACCATAAAGCTTCATAATAGATAAGATACCATAGAACCTAACAATATAGCAGGTACAATAGATGATTGTTCAACTTATAGAATAAAGAAGTAACTTGTACTGGTAAATATCAGCATTACTTACAAGAGCTTAACACTTTCACTATATCTGAACCAATAATATTTGAATTAGCACCTACAAGTTAAGTAAAAGTGCACAAACTAAACATAGTCAAAATAGAATAATATGGAAAGCAAATTCAACAGTCTTGTGTATTTGAAAACAACTGTTTTAAAACTGTCTTGTGGTGTCAATTCTGCATTGTCAGGTTGGCTGGTACCTTTGCAGTAGAGAACAGCGAGCTGACTTGTTGGATTTATCAGATCTTGTGGGAAGTTGAGCTTTTTACCAGTAGGTGTTACTGGTATGACAGTAAGCGGGTGTATGGTAACTGGTATGGTAAGCGTGTGACCTCATTAAGGTTGATAACAGCTTGTCCTCGCTGTCAAAGGCATGCAGAAGCATAAGGTTCCGGATGTCCTCTGGTACTCTGAATTAAAGAAAAAATAACCATGTCATAAAAACCAATCATATGTCAACTAGTTTCAAAAGTATTCTCGACTTCAACCAGATGTGAAGCAATTAAACAGTTTCTTTTTCAGTGAATAATAAAGTGAGCATACTCAATGAATAATATGCAACATGCGCATTCTATGCTATCTTAAGTGTAGTGTCCTTTTTTCTGTCTGAAGCCACAATTAAAAGTTGGGAAAAATATTACAATGCGTAGGTTTCGAATTTGCAACCTTCAATCCACTACACCCAAATAGAATAGATACCATAGAACCTTACAATGTATCAGATACCATTGAACCTGATAATATATCAGATATCATAAAACTTTACAATCGGTCAGGTACCATCAAACTTTAAAATAGAGAAAATACATATCTTTCTATCAATGCTAGCCACTTATTAAAATTTACACGCAAAATAAAAATTACTTTTAGTCAGGAAAAATGGAACAACTCTAGGAACGTACCTCAAGCTGAATCATTATTTCGCAATTCATGAATTTATACTCTTGCTGATCGGAACTGCCTGCAAAATTGTCACAATCTATCGGTTGGCGACAACTGCAGATGGTGCAGGTATAGAACTTGGCATGAAAGTTTAGGTATAAATGACATTCCTCCTCGGCCAGCACTAAAGAAAACAGGGAAATGTGACAGTTCCATAGTGCAACAGTGTATAGCGGCTCATCAGTTTACCACCTGAAAAAAAAATATAACAGATCTCTTGTGTTACTAACTACTAGTAATAGATGTTTTGTCACAGCAGTAAGTAATATCAACTTGAACTGTATTTTTGTGTTACGCTAGCAAACTCTCAGCGTAAACATAGAGTTACCTAGCGTAGCACAAAAAATGTATTAGAGTATAAATACAGCCGTCACTGTCTTTACCAATAAGATTTTACCATCATAGTTTTATTACTCTACTTCAACCTTCTAAATCTAATGGTTAGTTATCGATACAACCTTTGCTGTACTCTAACTGTATGAAGGGCGAACCTGACAATAGCTCAGTTACCATAGAACTTTGCAAATGATCAGATACCATAGAGCCTTACAATTGATCAAGTACCAAAAACCTTACAATACATCAAGTACTTCAAAGCCCTACAATACATCAGGTACCATAAAGCTTTATAATAGATAAGATACCATAGAACCTAACAATATATCAGGTACAATAGATGATTGTTCAACTTATAGAATAAAGAAGTAACTTGTACTGGTAAATATCAGCATTACTTACAATAGCTTAACACTTTCACTATACCTGAACCATTAATATTCAATTTAGCACCTACAAGTTAAGTAAAAGTGCACAAACTAAACATAGAGAAAATAGAATGATATGACAAGCAAATTCAACACTCATGTCTATTTGAAAATATCTGTTTTAAAACTATCTTGTGATGTCAATTCTACATTGTCAGGTTGACTGGTACCTTTGCAGTAGAGAACAGCGAGCTGACTTGTTAGATTTATCAGATCTTGTGGGAAGTTGAGCTTTTTACCAGTAGGTGTTACTGGTATGCAAGCGTGTGACCTCATTAAGGTTGATAACAGCTTGTCCTCGCTGTCAATGGCATGCAGAAGTATAAGGTTCCGGATGTCCTCTGCTACTCTGAATTAAAGAAAAAATAACCATGTCATAAAAACCAATCATATGTCAACTAGTTTCAAAAGTATTCTCAACTTTAACCAGATGTGAAGCAATTAAACAGTTTCTTTTCAGTGAATAATTAAGTGAGCATACTCAATGAATAATATGCAACATGTGCAATCTATGCTATCATAAGAGTCGTGTCTTTTGGTCTGTCTGAAACCACAACTAAAGGTTTGGAAAAATATTACATTGCGTAGGATTCGAATTTGCAACCTTCAATCCACTACACCCAAATAGATTAAATACCATAGAACATTACAATATATCAGATACCATTGAACCTTATAATATATCAGATATCAGAAAACTTTACAATTGATCAGGTTCCATAGAACCTTACAATCGAGAAAATACATAACTTTCTATCAATGCTAGTCACTTTTTAATGTTTACACACAAAATTAAAATTACCTTTAGTCAGGAAGAATGGAACAACTCTAGGAACGTACCTCAAGCTGAATCATTATTTTGCAACTCATGAATTTATACTTTTGCTGATCGGAACTGCCTGCAAAATTGTCACAATTTATTGGTTGGCGACAACTGCAGATGGTGCAGGTATAGAACTTGGCATGAAAGTTTAGGTATAACTGACATTCCTCCTCGGCGAGCACTAAAGAAAACAGGGAAATGTGACAGTTCGATAGTGCAACAGTGTATAGCAGCTCATCAGTTTACCACCTGAAAAAAAATATAACAGATCTCTTGTGTTACTAACTACTAGTATTAAATATATTGTCACAGCAGTAAGTGATATCAACTTGAACTGTATTTTTGTGCTACGCTAGGTAACTCTATGTGTAAACATAGAGTTTCCTAGCGTAGCACAAAAAATGTATTAAAGTATAAATACAGCCGTCACTGTCTTCACCAATAAGATTTTTACCATCATAGTTTTATTACTCTACTTCAACCTTCCAAATCTAATGGTTAGTTATCGATACAACCTTTGCTGTACTCTAACTGTATGAAGAGCGAACCTGACAATAGCTCAGTTACCATAGAATTTCGCAATTGATCAGGTACCATAGAGCCTTACAATTGATCAAGTACCAAAAACTTTACAATACATCAGGTACTACAGAGCTTTACAATATATCAGGTACCAAAAAGCTTTATAATAGATAAGATACCATAGAACCTAACAATATATCAGGTACAGTAGATGATTGTTCAACTTATAGAATAAAGAAGTAACTTGTACTGGTAAATATCAGCATTACATACAATAGCTTAACACTTTCACTATATCTGAACCATTAATATTTAATTTAGCACTTACAAGTTAAGTAAAGTGCACAAACTAAACATAGTCAAAAAAGAATAATATGACAAGTAAATTTGACACTGATGTTTATTTAAAAACAACTGTTTAAAACTATCTTGTGATGTCAATTCTGCATTGTCAGGTTGGCTGGTACCTTTGCAGTAGAGAACAGCGAGCTGACTTGTTGGATTTATCAAATCTTTTGGGAAGTTGAGATTTACCAGTAGGTGTTACTGGTATGCAAGCGTGTGACCTCATTAAGGTTGATAACAGCTTGTCCTCGCTGTCAAAGGCATGCAGAAGCATAAGGTTCCAAATGTCCTCTGCTACTCTGAATTAAAGAAAAAATAACCATGTCATAAAAACCAATCATATGTTAACTAGTTTCAAAAGAATTCTCAACTTTAACCAGATGTGAAGCAATTGAACAGTTTCTTTTTCAGTGAATAATTTAGTGAGCATACTCAATGAATAATATGCAACATGTGCATTCTATGCTATCATAAGAGTCGTGTCCTTTTGTCTGTCTGAAACCA